>NC_065562.1:11684882-11825856 GCF_022605725.1 Anthonomus grandis grandis
GAAATTACTAAATGAAAAGCCACTCTCTGAATATAAGACATTTCATTGATAATTCAAAAGAGCTCTATACTATCACGTATTTATGTTTTGTCGATAATAGCAAAGCTTTTGACAACGTAAAATGGGAAAACCTCTGGTCTATTCTTTCTGGCTGGATCTCTGAGAATATCAAGCGGCTATATTTTATATTTGTACACTTGACTTGACTGTGACCTAAATGGCCACTTTTATTGATCCATGTCTGTTTATCCATAGATTGACACTTCTTAGATAACTCCCATAAGAGCCAATAGAAGACTGAACGCCGATTAACTGATACGCCCTCTGAATATCGAGGAGTAGTACTGTCCGGAAGCGAAAATGGCCCTGAGACGTCATAATAGCGCGTAATTTAAAATTTGATTATGGTGCCAAATTTGAATTTCACTCTACTATACCGTGCGCTTAAAATTATGGTGTGTTCTTTGGTTGTAGACTTGAAAATATTAGTGCCCTTTACGGCCTAAACATAAATTATAATAGAACCAAAATTATAATCATTAATAAAGAAAATAATTATTACCCTAGCACTCAGATTATTGGACATTGTTAAGGTGTCAACATATTGGTCTATCTTGAAGCCTAAATAGAAAATACCGGGGGATATGATAGCGAAGTAAGACGACGTATTGAGCAAGGGGTTCAGCTTGAGGAGATCAGCAAAGATGCAGTTAAATAAAATAAGAAGGGACCAGAATATCACCAAACAAACTAAAATTAGTCGAATGATGAGAATGTCCTGGACAGCACATAAAGTAAATGCTTCTATTCTACAAGAAATACGTCCGTCAAAACGATTGTCCCGTATCATATACTCTCGAAAATTTCCAATTTTCGGACACATTAGTCAGAGTGAGAATATGGAATGGTTGGTATGGATGGCTTATTATTATACAAGGAAACCTAAAGAAGGAATGACGAGATGCAGTCAAGAGAGCTATCCAAAACATTAAACCTGATTGATATAGATCACAACCCATCTGTAAAGATGTTATGATTAGAAAAATATAAGAAAGCCTAAATAACAGATATGAACTTGATGGTATTTACACAGATTTTATTAAGCCTCTTAAAATTAAAAACTAATCATAAAGAAACAATATCAATTAGAATTTTTTTTGCTAACTGTATAAGTAATCCAGATCTGTAAATGACTTTTTATAATATAGTGAGCATAATTTTTTTAATATAAATTAAAACGTTTTATGTTATGGAAGAACCAATTAATATAGAAATTCTGTAATTATATTCGCATATTCGCAATCATTAATAAAGTTCAACATATAAAGTTAATCTGATAGGTAGGGTAATAAATACTTTATAAATTATTATTTTCAATATTAATTCGATGCATTTACTCTTTTGTAACTGGACATATTGTAATATCTGTGGAGATTTTAAAATAAATAAATAAACATATCTTGCGTAGAAAAGTGTTCTCAGCTAAGTAAATAAAGCACTGCTTAAAATTTTAAACAAAAAATAAAATAGGTATAAAGTTAATAAAATGATGACAATTTAGTGTTTTTTACTATTTAAAAAAAAGTAATTTGATCCTTAAAATTACAACTTTTTCCAAATTCGTAAAGGTCATTAAAACACATTTTTTTTTTAATGTAATTGATGTGTGATGTTTTAGTGTCTTAAAAGTCACCACCCTGTATGTATAAAAATATTTTACGTGACGTTTTTTACCCAAAATAAAACCAAATTATATTGAGGCCAATTAACACGAAATTTTAGCTAAAATAGAGGTCACTTAATTACGATATTTTGAACCATTTAATGTCTATTTTATAGGGTAAATTACTTGTAAAAGGCCATAATTCGGTTTCGATTTAATGCTTGATTAATAAAACTGAAATTATTTAATTATATTTTGTTTGTAAATAATATAGCTTAATTTGCTATATAATAAGCTAGAATTTCTAAAAGAAACGATAAAATGGCTCATTTAATTTGTTAACAGAAAATGTAATTAAAGCGCAATTTTTAAAACCAAGATTTACTAAAAATATTAATCACTAAATTTATGCTGATTAAGAAGACTTATATTCTACGTGCCTAAGAGCAAAGAAAACGAAAAAATATCTCCTAAAGAAATCTATAAACTTGCATTAAAACCTAGTAAAAGATATGATAAATAAAGTTTAAGCCCTTAATCGGTTATTCAGAAAATTCAGATAAAAAGTACGTTAAAATAAGCTGAAAAAGTGTTTCTCCTACTACAGCTAGTTAAAACAAAAAGCTATTGCTCAATGAGTCTTCATAATTATCATTTTTAACCTTTTTTCATCCTATGAAAAATAGCGGATTACCTGATAACTATTATAGAACTATTGATCTTAATTTATCGCAGGTTATCTGCCAAATGTTCGTAATGAAAATTTATTAGTTGAATGGCTGAAGCTCTTGCGAAAGGTTTAAATAATGATCCTGTTGTTATGCTTCGAACTAATTATTCACATCGAATACCCCTGTAATTCAAATATGCAAAGTTAAACTGTATCAGTTAGCATTGCATTTTATGATCCTGAAAATTGCAATTAAATCCAAAATATGATGAAATTTTAACAATACGTCCAGTAAAAATTAATATCGAACGTTTTCGATAATTCACTTAATTAACCTTTTGGATTTTTTTTTAATTCTTTGTATATTGTGAATAAAGCATACTGAATAGCAAAGTAATAAAAAAAATACAGTTAATTAACTAGACTTGAAAAAAAATTAGATTATAATGAGACTACACTAAAATTACATTTATTATAAAGCTGTTTAATTAAGCAAAAAAAACTAACAAAACAATACACTTCAACTTTACTACTTATTTATTTATTCATTTATTTAAAAAATTAAGGGGCTAGCACTTAATTTAACAAAAAATTAACATTAAAGTATTAAATATATAACTTATACTAACATTTACTTATAATAACTAGGGAATAATTTAAACCTGCTTTGACCTGTATAATTTATTAAACATTAGAAGGCACATTTCTAAACACAAATTTTATTTTTTCAAGATACAATTTTAGGTGAGTATGCATAAAATAGGCACCTTAATTGAACTAATATGACACACAGGCAAAGTTAATTATTATATTATAATAAAATAATTATATATAACTTAACTAATAAGTTAAAAATTAATAAATTAAAATTCACAGTCTTGTAATGTAACGATTTTGAATTTCGCAATCAACTCCATATATTAAAAGTGCAAAAAGTATTTACTAAACAATATATTAGTTAATAAATATCAGTGCTTAAGAGAAATACAAATACTATAAAAATAAATTTAAAAAATTAATGAATAGAATATATTTATTACAAATGCAAAAAACTTTACATTAAATAATGTATGTATATATTGCATTATTATTATTATTTAATATTTTGCATATTTTATAAAATACTTAACCCTTTTGCTCAGTGTGTACACATTTGTGTACACTGTGAATCAGAGAAGTAAAATTACAAAGTAAATTTAATCGTACTTTTTTCTTTTTTATATTAATAAATAGTTAAATATTATAGAATCATCATTTATAATGAGCCGAAATTGCCCGCTAACAGATAAAAAACTATTAGATTTAATAGAAGCCGGATTATCAGACATTGAAGGACTCAGTGACGGCGAATTCAATGAAGATGATGGCTTTGATTTTGATCCTGAAGGTATATTACTTGGAACTAGTATATTATATAATGTGCGTAGCATATATACTTTTTATCTTGTAGAATTACAAGCAATGAATGATGAGGAGGAAGAGGCTGAACCTGTTCCCAGCATACCTGTAACTCAACAACGTGAAGAGACTGAGCAGCTAGAACAAGCAGAACCTAAACCTGTTCCCAACATAATGGCAAAAACTCCACAAAAGTCGAAGAAATCCAATATAGAAGACTATTGGGAAAACAATGGTCTTTCAAAGAAAAAGGATATATTCTGGCGAAAAAATGTGCAGCATATCACTCCACCGATAGAGTGGCACGTTAGAGAAGAAGAACCAGTAGTTCAGCTAGAAAGTCCAGCGTTTTTTTTTTTGTAATTATTTTGCAGATATTTTCCAACCCATGATGGAATATACAAATCTTTACGCTGTTCAGCAAAAAACCCGCTTTGTTCCTACGACGGTTGAAGAACTAAAAACGTTTGTAGGAATACATATCATCATGGGTTCTACATTACCCAAATTAAGTTATACTGGGACCATAAATTACAAATTTCACTGATTTCCAATAATATGACTGTTAGCAGGTTTTATAAATTGCGACAACATATTCACTTCGTGAATATTCACGAAAAACCGGACAACAGTGACATATTTTGGAAGGTGCGTCCATTATATGATGCAATTAGGAGAAGATGCCTTTCCCTTCTATTGGAATCAAAATTCTGTGTGGACGAGCAAATGGTGCCGTTCAAAGGCAGTTTGAACGTCAAGCAATATGTCAAAAACAAATCCAAACCATGGGGAATTAAGATTTTTGCACTATGTGGTAGCAGTAGCATCTTGTATAATTTTATAATATATCAAGGATCTACTACTGAACTTGACCCACAGCAACTTGATGTATTTGGTTCGGGTGCTGCAGTGGTACTAAAATTATCTGAATGAATCTCACACCCTAGGGTACAGTTATATTTGGACAAATATTTTTCAAATTATAACTTACTTCAGTACCTTAGAAATAGGCAAATATATACAACGTGCATAGCAAGAGCTGAAAGATTTAAAAATCCGCCATTTTCGTCCGATAAGCATATGAAAATAAAAGGTCGAGGTTGTTCCGAAGAAATTATTAGCGGGGATGGGGAAGTCATAATGACAAAATGGTACGACAACCGGCCAGTTGTAATGGCATCAAATTATATGGAAGTTGGTGATAAAAGACCAGTGCCGGCGATGGGATAAAAAGGAAAGGACTATATTTACGTTTCAAGACCACAAGTAATAAATAACACAACTCTATAACATGGGGGGTGTTGACAAGATGGGTTTCCTTATTACGTTGTATCGGACTTTTATTAGGTCTAAAAAGTGGACTCTGAATGTAAACTGAGAATGTTTGCTCATGCCATAGATATAGCATGCGTAAACGGCTGGTTGGAATATAAAGAAAAAGCTGCTAACTTGGGTGTGGCTAAGAATGATGTCCTAGATTTGCTTCGCTTTAGAGCCTATGTTGCTGAGGTTTTAATCTGGAGGACCAGCAGCTGATAGTCCGGGTCCTTCAACGCCCAAACTGTTAAAAGTAAGACCAGAAATTAGACCAGTGGCCGAAGTTCGTTTGGACAGACTAGACCATTTGCCATCCATTGATGAAAAAGATATTGCATCCAGGTGTAAAGTACCAGGCTGTAAAGGACGGTCAAGAATTTTATGCCAAAAATGTAACGTTCACCCGTGCCTTAAAAAAAAAGCAACTCTTTTGCAATATATCATACAAAGTATTTTGTTGTTTTAATTTATCTTTTATACCATTGACTACCAATGTACACAAATGTGTACGTAAAAAAACTAAAAACAAATAAAAAAATTAAAAATCTGTTTACGTCAAAAAAATTAAAGAGTTGATCTATAAAAAATAAAATTTTTCTTTTAAAAAATGAAAATTCATAGGCGAAAGGTTTAAAATACCTTTGCATTTTTACGCTTTATAATGTCCTTATAAACACATCATATTTCTATTTTTACCAAACCTTAGATAATAAGCTTAAAATAAATACATTAGTTGATTAAGGACTTAAACAATAAATGAAGTCTCATGTTTATAAATATTAATAAAGCACTCATTCTAAAAACATTAAAAATTAAATGTCAATAATTTTTGTGTCTTAGGTTTATAAAAACAACACAGGCTTTAGGAAATATTAATAATTGCTTCCTCCAAAATTAATTATAGATTATAAAAAAATTTCATCATATTATCTTTCCGTAAATATGATTTACGTTTTCAATATCCTTTTTTACTTTAAACCATAATGCAGTATTTCTTTTTACAAATAGAAACAATAACTTAGGGCGCTCCTATAAATTAATAAGATTTTTTGTCAATACTCATGCAAAACAAACCTTTCAAATCCTGTTATTAGGTTCTCTAAGATAAATGTGACGTTTATGTTAAAGAAATTTTAATATACATTAAATCCTATAATTAAAATTTACATATTATTATATAAAATAGCGTAAGAATGACGTATTTGTTTATTTCTTATAGTATTTTTCAGCTTAAAATTAATTTAAAAGCGTATTTGTTTTACTTATCATCAAGAGGTTTCCTAAATGGTTTTTACGTCAGGGAATGTTTTTCACATTTCTGATTTAAAATAACATTATTTCACGCTTATTTGCCTAAAGTAATTAGTCAGGTAAATAAAAAATATTCAGTACATTTATTAATATTCCAGAAATAAATTGGGTATAATAATATTTTAATTACAACAATTTCAAATATATAATTAAATGTTATAAGGCTTAATGAAACTTACTAATTAATTTGTTTTTCATAAAGTTCCCTTACATCATAATTATAATGTGTATGACGCATATACAATTTGTTGCCGAAAATCTTTAATAACAGATTATATAACTAAAGGTAAACAATATTACTTAATACCCAAAAAATCCAACTTATTCTTAAAAGAATTGTTGCAAAAAAAATTATTAATATATTATTATTGTAATAGATATAGACGTACCAAAAAATATTTCTTTGTTTGGTTATGTTTACATTGGCATTCTATTTGTATTGAAGATATATAACTGTCAAGAAATATATTAACGCAACAGCATTAAAATTTTTTTAATCTAATTAATTTTTAAAACATGTTTGCAATTCTTTAACATTAATATTAAAAAAATAGAATAATAGTTGCCATTTATTGCATTAAGACATTAATAATTAATTAATTTTGGCTTTATGCTCATTGGTTAAATATATCAAATTTTTTTAGATATGCCCTTTAATTATTATAACATGTTTAAAATGACAAGTATTATATTATATATGTATATAATGCAAAACACAACTATTAGGAGTCATATAAAGTACACTAATACTTATTAATTCAATAAACAAACAAACATAACTACCTAACATAGTAGGTACTTTATTTTTTCAAAAATTCAACAAACGAAGGAAATTAATATCTATGAACCTCTAATTATTACTGACGAAAAAATTATTTTTTTTGCTCGATGTTAATTGAATTTATAAGCCAGATCCATAATTTAATGCTTATCATTTGTCATATATTAACATATTATGTTATAGTGTATATGTTAGTATAAATAAACGAACAAATATTAGTTTTTGTTATTGTTCATAGGTTTATCCTATCGTATTCTAAAGTTAACTTAGATATACTTTCCTATCGATATATTCAATGTACAAAATCCTAACCTAAACCTAATCTATGTCCGTTCATCTATAACTATTATTCACAAAAAATTTTTTAATATGGTTGCTGTTGATTGCTTTAATACCAATCTTAATAACAGGTATTTAAATAGGCTCGTCATTCATTGAATTACTATAGAAAAGCAATGGAAGAATAATGCCAGTTATTTAATACACAATTTATTATAATTTTTTATTTAATAATTCAAGGAGCAATATCAATAACCTAATGCACGTGGGTCTTTAAATATAAATAACAGTAGAACTTTTAAATACTTGCTGTTCATTGAACTAGCGTAGATTACTTATGAGTATGATGCATAGTGGATTAAAAAACGATCATTATTAGCACTATGTTCATCTCAACATAATTTAACTTTCGAGAGACATACGTTGTGAATAATTCACTACTAATGAATTAATTTAATGTTAAATATTAATAACATTTTATCCGTATGTCCAGGAAGTCATCATTGCTTAGTTTAACATTCACAAGCTACTAATTCAATGAATAATGAGAAATATGATGTACATCATTACTAACTATTATAAGTTCTAATTAATGTTTATTAGTTTAATGAACAAAGTTAACGTCAATGAGTCGTTGAATTTAAAAAAGAAAATATGATTATTGTTTTTTGATTAACCAACTTGTTCCAGATATTCGTTATATTAATAATCGGCTTATATTAGTCTTTTGATCATAAGTATAACGTACAGCATTTATAGCTTAATTACTATAGAGCACAGTTAGTTCATTACTGTTTTTTAATTCAATGAACGTAGTTGACAAATTATTTATGTACACAAATCTATATACCAATGTTTATGATGATTACAAATAACAATCTATTTTATTACACTCACTATTCATTGGTATAATAAACTATATTTTGTAATAATAATTGAAATGGACTTATAATTTATTGATTTATTATAGGAGAGCAATGAAAACTGTCCGTCAATAATTTTATAATAAGCGATTACTATTAGTGTAGTAACTCAACTACCAAGTGACATACGTAGTTAGTTCGCTACTCAATAATTCAATGTTCAATTTTAATAACCTAATGTCCACGTATATTATTATTAAAAGATCCCTTAAGCTATTAATAAAATGCCCAACTTAATTTAATAATCAATAGTCATTCGTAAAAATTATTATAGGGAATGTATTTAAGTCACCATTGTTTTGTTTAATATTCAAAAGCTAAAGGTTAATCTAGCTATCACTACTTTATTAGTCATTAGTTGAACGTACCGTATTTATAGATACTAAGGAAGTTGCGTCTTACATATGTCTATGTACGATTAATTATTACAAAAACTTGTGATTTTAACCTATCATTAGTTCGGTTACATTATACCTAAAGAACCAAAACTAGTTAAAACCTTAAACCGCTATTGAATGACTAACATTAAAAATTAAATTCTAGTAATATATGTGACTTTTAACGTATGTAAACCTAGGTAAACTTGATACCGACCAAAGAAAAAACCGCAACAGAAACCAAATCCATTTTAACTTTCAAAGGTGACCTAGACCTTGAAAAGGATCGACGTAGCCCTGACAAACAATTAACAATTTATAGTTTGCTATTTAAACCTCAATTGCAAATAAAATAATGATATTACACATGTATGAAATTAAAGCAATTTTGTAATCTCAATACCTGCATTCATTAGATAAATAATAATAATGAGGAGTGTTTGTTTAATAAATAAATTTAAATAATCGTGTATAAATTTGCATAAAAGTTGTATTAGCTAGGAGAATAGGAACATTTTAATAATCATTATTTAATATACAAGTATTTTAGAGGTTCTTATTTATATTAAAGTCTAAGGCGTATTTCCGCTTATATAGTAATTTAATTAAGTCAAAAATGTGCGTTTTAAATGGAGATTAAAATAGGATTATAAGAATAAAATTTAATTTGCTATCACAGAAAAATGGCGTTTACTGATCTGCCAAAGAAATGTAATTTTTTTTTTATTTTAAATTTTTGTTCAAATTTTCCTTCAAATATTAAGTAATGTTAATTATAATAAATTGGCAGTTTACACAATCCAAAAAAAATCTGCTGAAAGCAAAATAATTTTTTTTGTAGAATCATTAGTGAAATATTATCAAAAAGCGTGTTTTTGACTCTTGGCAGAAATCTCGAGAACAATAAATCTAACAAAACTAACGTTAATTAAAATGTATATAAAAAAGAAGGCTTTTTTTATATTGATATCCTTTAATAAATTGATTTACTTTTAGATAATAAAAAAACTCAACATATAATATTAATTTATACTAATAATATTAGATTAAATGACAGTTGAATTAGTGAATATTGAATCATGATATCGGTGACTAAATATTCAAACAAAAATAATTTATTTTAAATCAATTTCTAATGAAAAAGTGTCTTAATTGCTTAAATCGTAGTTCTCTATCTTTCTCTGTGTTGAGCTAGAGTTTACCCTGATAGATCGCCTTGTGGTAATTTTACGTCTCGTAAGAAAGAAATGTTCTTCAGAACATTTTTATAGCAAATTTTCTATATAGGGTATTAGTTTTAAATATAGGAGAATGACTTTGGCTTATTTTAAGATTAAAGTTTTTTATCGACGTCGGTTTGTAAATGTTTTGTTACCAATCTACAAAGTGTAAAAAAAATTTCTTATCTTTCCCTTATGGCTTCTGTAATTTTAAGGTATACAGATCCAAAGTAAATACAAAATTACACAATAAAAGTATGACACTAAAACACAAAATTAATAATTACAGGATAATAATTTTTTATGCCCTTTTTTCTCCCTCTGAATTTTTTAGTAGTAGATTCTTAATTTTAGAAAAATTTAGTTAATTTTAGTTGATCAACGCTAAAACGATTAATTTCAAGTTGCATGTTATATTAAAATGAGATAATTACAGTTACAGATAAATTTCCCTAATATTAGTCATTAAGGTAATTGTCGTATGTTGCATAATTCTTTGCTATATCCTAATCGTATTTAAAAGGGAAGGTAATTCCTCCTCTGGATTTTGTTTTAAGGATTAATTTCTGCAACCTAATAGTAAAGTTCAACTTGATCTTTACTTGATTTAATTGTTTTCTTTATTGACATTGCCAAATTTTCAATGATTTAATTTATTTTTGTTTAAATTAAATAACTATTTATGGACCGGAGAGTATTTAGAAGAGAACCAAGAGTATTTAATCAAAATAACCCGAAATACGTTAAAATGATTAAGTCTTAACCCTTTACGTAAAACAAGTAAAAGAGTTATCCCTTTTCGTTTATACACAATATTTAGAAATACCCGATATATCTCATAATGAATGTTATTTTTTACACTTAGGAAATTCTCACATTCTCACCCAAGAGAATAAACTGCATAAGATTGGCCACTTGCTTAGCCACAACATAATATTAATTTCAAACAGGTTTTAGCTATAAAGTAACTCGATAATTTTGTTAAACCGCTACAACTCCCACCTTTAATGAACCCGGGGATCACCAAATCGCCGGGTTTTTTGATTTGTCTAAGAAGTTTTTCCATCGCTTCGTTGCTCTAGATAGATTCATGGTTTTTCATTGAAAACGTGTATATTTGTCGCAATATATCAGTTATAAATATTTCCTTTCTTTTCGTAATAATAATAATAGAAGGGCAACAAAAGAAATAAAGGTGGCCTTGTCCGGCCTGTATGCTGGCCAGTTAGACGGTTTGCTTCGGTAAATAGGAATTTAGCAACCGGGTTAAGTTCAATTGTTATAATTATTGTGATTTTGATCTTGGGTGGTGCGTTAGGTGGTATATCTGGTTTTTTTGGTAAGTTTATTTTTTATTTGAGATTTTTTTATTTTGTATAAATGATGGTGTTTCTATAATAGTAAATTACAAAAAGACCTAAACTCGTCTTAATCCTTCAAATAAACGTAATATTCTTTACTTTTTTGATTTTCCATTATTTGAGATAACGTAATCCTACTTTAATAAAAATACAGATTTTAGGTGGGTTAAATTATAAGAGCTAAGATTCTTTACTGGGATAACAATAAGTAAATATTTCAGCTTTTTAAATATATATCGCACATTCTTTAAACTTTACTTTAATGAACTAACGAATACAAATACAGTTTACTGTTTTGATATATTTAAGAAAATAAATAATATTGGTCGTCTTGTGAAAAATCTACGCAGGATTCAATTGCATTCTTGTAATCTCATACAGCTGCAATAGGCAACAGTAACCACTTCTGCAGCATGTACTAAAAAAGGAGACTCTTCTGCTGTCTTCTTGAATCGCCCTCATGTATGTACGTCATTCATTCATTCATTCTTTTTTATTGGTTATTCGGTTTTTATTATTCTTTATTCATAATTTCTATATAAAAATAAATTTATGTTAAAACAAAAGCTAAACTATTTAAAATTAAATTAACTTTAGTTAATGGAAATTACCTTATTAGTATAGTGAAGAAAATATGTTAAAAGAAAAACATAAATAAAAACATTGCAAATTTAGTGAGTTTGCCTAAAATGTCTGACATTTAAAAATTAGATGTTAAAACACACTTATATTTAAAATTAAGTGCTACGGTTTACCAGGTAAAATATTTAATTTATTCAAAAGTTGTTTATTAAATTTTCATGGCACTTTAGGCGACGAAATATTTATCAAGTTTGGTGTCCCATAAGCTCCTTTACTTTTGACCATTTATATTATTAATAGGCTTAAATTTAAGACTTTTTACACCTTAAACACATCTGTTTTACAGATAATATGGCAATTTGATAAAAAGTAGAATTTTGGCATTAATTAAAAATTGAGGATAATTTTTTAAAACTGAGCAGAATGTAAAAAAAACTAACATAAATATAATTTTTAATAAATAAGAGTTTTCTTCCAAAACAATGAAATTAAAAGTAGCAAATTAAAACACTGGTAGTACTCATGATGATGTTGTAATTCTTTTGCCATCAAGTACATGACAGATATGGGGAGCCAGATTATGTCAATCCAGGTAATTACTCAGGAAATATCCAAACCTAGTTAAGATTACTGTAAGGTCGTAAACTAAAATAGGAAGACTCTGTAAACATTAATTTTTCAAAGGCCTTTGACTCTGTCTCGTACAGTAATAGAATTCAGTTTCTCTCTATTAACCCATTAAGGCCCAACTTTTTTTTTTAATTTCCATTTGGGTTTTGGTTAACATGTTTGTCTTATATAATATATGTAATCACATATTGAAATATAAAAAAAAAACAAATAAGTAAATACAAAAACTTCATATATTACAAGATAAAACTAATGTACTGATAAAAAAAAATCAGAGGTGTTTATGAAACATGAATTAAAAAACTAATTTTTTTTTATGAAAATTATTCAAACAATAAGGTACACAAAGAGTGACATTACATTTTGAACAAAATGTGCGAGGTTTACTTTGGCATGTGTTAAATTGACATCTCCTTTGCTTTTCTCTCTTGGCTGCCAAGTAATTCTTGCTATCATATTTTACGTTTTTTGTAACATTACTCCGAGACGTATTTGACAAACTCAAGGGACGACCAAAGGCTACTCTTCTTCCATGACCAATCTTTTGGTATAAATAAGCCACGTCCATCCTGAAGTCTTTTATGGATTTTTTTCTTTTCCGGTATGGATCATGTTATAGAGAATTGAGCTATTTACGATCGACATGTCTATCACTCGAGTAAAAAGGCACCAATACCATTTTTTGCCTCGTACTGATATGTGATGTTTTTCAAGCAACCAGTCATGGTGGTCCACCCCTCCCATATGCTTATTGTAGTTGGCAATCAAAAGAGGTTGTGCAACTGGAACACGACCACCTTCTTTTTTGTTCCATCTTAGTACAATAGTGGTTGGTAAAAGTGTTTCAAAGTTCGTTGCCACCGAAACGCACCTGCTATCATTCTATTTGACTACAAGAATTTTTTGGCTACTGTCAAAGTGCCAGTCATAGGCCCCTCTCGGTTCCTTTTCGAGTTCTTTGGATGACTTGGTGGGACACTTGGATGATCGATTTTCCCTTATGGTTCCTGTAGCTCGGAAGCCTTTTTCTTTTAGGCTACACAAGAGGTTGTAACTCTTAAAAAAGTTGTCAAAGAAAATAATGTGTCTGTCAGGATTTTTTACAGTTTCCAGCATACTTGTTACGACTCTTGTCTCTAGAGGAATCTTGGGCTCTGCTGTTGATTTATTATCCTTGCCACAGTACAAAGCAAAGTTGTAGCAATACCCATAATCACTACAAAGCGCCCATAATTTGTATCCAAACCGTATAGGCTTTTTTTGATAAATTACTTTAGGCCATGGTGACCAAAATATTTTCCAATCATCTCATCAATCTATAGAAATGTATGGAAGACTCCCCATTGCTGAAATTTAGTATTTGTTGGCTCAAAGAATGGCCTTATTCTAAATGACTTATCGTCTTTGTTATCACTTGCAAGGGAATTGTCAGCAAAGTAAAGACAAGATTTTATTTCTTTGTAGGCATTTCTGGAAAACGCATTTTCCACTAGAGGAACACCCAAATCTTCTCTTTCAGACCAATAGTCTCTTTCACTTGGTAAGGCATGATAGCCAGAAAAAATCAAAAACCCGATAAAAATGTTGAGGTCCTCCGAAGTTACAAAAAAATCATGTTTATTTTTCTGTTGGGCGTATCTCATGGTCTCTGTTTGAAGAAGATTATAAAGATCGTCATCAAAAAACTTCTCAAATATTTGTAGTGGTGTTAATTCCTGTAATTCTTCTTTTATTTTGTGAAAAGCTTCGGCACAACCTTCTTCTTCAATATTTTCATACATTTATTTAGTGCTGCATGCAACTTTTTTCCTTTTTATGAAATTTGACAGCGGTAGATCATCTTCTGATTCCCAATCATTTTGTTTTTCTACCTGTATCTCCACAACCCTGGGACGTCCTGGACATCAACCGCTTCTAAGTCACCATCGTCGATATCATCTACGTCCGTCAGTTCATCCACCTCGGGAGGTAATAGCGCAATATCAGCATCTATTTGGTTAGAATAGAGATATTCCACCGCATCGTCTGAGTTCTTAAAACTATGTCTATTCATCTTTTGCCAGTCTAAAAATAATTTTAAAAAAATATGTAATAACCCAGTGTCCTCATTTGAGGACACAGAGATTTAGGTTAGGTTTTCGGCTAAAAAAATTCAACTAGAAATATCATAATATTTTTACAATATTTCTACATCTCTTTGGTTGTAAAACACACTAAAGACAGTATCTTACCCCTAATACTAAAGGAAATATGACCTATGGGCCTATAGCAGGTCTTTTTAGTCAAAATCTTTAAGAAACAACGTGATTTTCGCCGGACAAGTAAACACAAACACTAGTAAATACCACCTGCGTAGGCACTGCTCTAATGCATTAGACAGCCGTCGCCAATCGCCAACCTACTCGGGCGCTCTCATCCCCACCAATTTCTGACCCTTGATTCCAGTTTGGTCAGATCTGAAATTGCACAAGGTTTACCTTTCATCTTACTCATAAATAAAATAATTAAATTTTATTTATTCTTATTATTTGCAAATAATATAAATTTGCACTTTAAAACTCACCTGTTTGCCTCAAAAATCAGTATGACTATGATATTGATAAAAAGATTCTTTGGAAAATGACTAAAATTATAAATTGCGGTGTTTGGCAACTCCTTGATATTTATTGCATCTTATAGCTTGTCAATTAGAGCCTTTCGCATTCTTACCCCTTTGGTTTCTCGAGGATTACCTGTACTAGGTGTAATTTATGTTTTTAACAAGCTTCATAATGATGCTATGATTAAGTGTTCGTAACCTTAAATGCAAAATGAAATTTATCAAAAGTCCCACTATTTCTGTCAAAATAACATTACACGTAACGTAACTATGGTAAGTTTTCACCTTCTAACAGGTTGCAAATGCTGGGATTTGCTCTTAATCGTTAATATGATGTAGTGGATATAAGTTCTTCCAATTTTAAGTAGTGCCTGACCAAATTTGTAGAATCACGAAATTTGCGTAAATATTTTATAATATTTATAGGATTTTACAATATCGTGGTTAAAGGTTAGTTTGAGTCTCTACTAAAAATATCTAACAGAATGTTTAATCCTGTTGATGCTTCTAAAAACAAAAGCCAACATTTCGACATATTGGACTTAGAGTGAACTTCGCAAAATTCCAAAAACAGAAGCTCTGACAAGACAAGCAATAAAAAACTGCCAAAAGTAAAAATATTTAAGTGTAAATATTACTAACGATAAAACCTTAGTAGATGCCATTAAATATAGAAATATACAGGGAGGGAAAGCTGTGTTGATGTAAAACAATATAGATAGATGACATAGAGACGAAACAATTGAAATGAAAGAGAATGACGTACGAGCGACTGACAAAACAAAAATTGATGTAGACTCTAACAGGAAGAACGAAGACAAAGACCAAGAAGAAGCTAGAGAGAGGGAATAGATCTATAGAATTATCTAGAAAAATGGACAATAGGTGTCGCAAAACGTCGGAGAAGGTTTGCAGTCCGACTTATATCAGACTTATATAAGGCATATATCAGAGGTGCCAAATTATGGATTCGGGAAATACCAGTGGTGACAGATTTGATTTATTATTCAAAGGTATTTGAACTGTTTTCTAGCCAGAATAACTTAACAAAACTTTATGCAAAAACCAAAGGACGATCTTTTCCTAGCAATAAACCTATAATCCAACCTATTAAAAGTATTTTGTTTAGTTTATAATACCCATAACAAGAAGCAGAAGACTTAATTAGTTGAGAATTAATAATATTCTAGTGATATTGTCTCTCTTAAACTAAAAACATAAAGCGCTATTAAGTTAATTTAAAACAAATTTATGAATCAATTCATTGCTTATTATAATTAACGAGTAATTAAAACAACTTTAGTGTTGTAATGTTATAAGCTTTTGGTCTAAACAGTGCTATTTAAAATTATTGAACGAAGTCTTTACGAGATTTAAGTTAAAATAGATTATTATCTTAAACTCAAATAATTTAATTTTAATTTAGTTTAAGTTTAATTTTACAATTTTTAAGGCAATTCAAATACTTTTATTAATTATTTACTTAAAATAATGAGCAGGACGTATTTTTTTTAATGAGCCTAAACAGTTTTTGGCCCACAGAATTAAAACTATATATTAATATTAACCAAATAATAATTTCATTAACATTGAATAGTAAGCGGCAATTAACTTATCCGGGATAAATCATTAAAATGCACATAAAAAACCAATTAACATAGGTGCTGACATAAGAATTATTCCTACATGAGTTGAATTCTAATTAGATAATAAACAAGTGCAGTCTATTCTTTATTTGAGATATAATTGGGTTCAAACTGATTGTTAAGTGACTAATTAACTGGTCTTTTTTCTTCTATACGTCAAATTAGAGTGTCATTTGATTTATAAATAAACGAATAATAATTTTGTTACGACATTATGAGGAAGTTGGCAGTCAATTTTTTTTTTTGCATATAGAAATGATAAATGGCATTCACCCTTGGCTGAGTTAAGTACTATAAAAAAAATAATTTAAAAATTTAATATAGTAGGTTAACTACCGGAATACATGCAAAGCCAGACAGTATGAAAGTAAGAACAAATATAGCCTTGGTGTAGTATCAGCAGACTTTGCCTTTTTATTGCCATTTAATGGGTCAATATATCAAACTGTGTAGGAAAGCCAGTTACTGAGTAATATGTATAAAAATTTAAAAGAAAAACAGGGTAAGAAATAAAGTACATTTTTATTATGATTTATTTATATATCGTTCATTTTATAATAAGATAGGTATAATAAGTATATTAAATTTTACGTAAAGTGTCTTTATGATCCTAATGATACCTATAATAGCAGAAACGTATTACTAAAGAGTCGTAATTAATTTTTTAAATAACAAAGTAGTTCAAATTGGTCTAAAAGATCGAGAGCCATATCAGAAATTAATACTGTATTTATAACAAACACATCATGCTTAAACTTATAAATTTATAAAAAAAGAATAAAATTTATAGTAATATTTTATTGGATTGTTCAAAGGCATTTGATATGGTTATAAACTTCTACACAGCAAAGGATATATTATCATATATTATATATTAACAATCAAAGGTTATTTTTTTAGACGTAGATTCATATGTTCTCTAATAAATTTTAATTCTGACTATGCTAGAATTAATCAAAACTTTTATAGGAAAAATCTTTAAGGGGGATTTATGAGATATTGAGTTACTTAGAGAAAATCTCGATATACCTATTGACGAAAGCAAAGAAGATACTGTTTTCCAACATCCACTGTCTTACTATTTATATAGTCAAAATCTTCACCTTTCAGAGGTATTTCAATCTATTGTTAAGTTTTGCTCCAATTTTTGTTTAAATTTCTCCATATTTTCTGGTTTTAAGGAGGGAGTTATTTTTTCCCTTTTTGTTTTCTTTTGCCTTGTATACATTTTACTTCTTTGCTCAGTATTTCTTTCTAATTAGTGGTAGAATTCATAAAATTCCTCCTTACTGTAGGATGCAATTGGTGCGTAAACTTGGACGATATTTAAATTGCACAACTAACAACTATACTTACTCCATCAATATACGTTAAAAATATATACTATATACTTTAACAAACCAATATAGTGTATATACTTTAAAAAAACAATAGAATTTCTACATAACTTTAAGTAAAATTAAAAATACAGAATTTCATATTAGCAAGAATTGTTTTCCTAGAAAATATAAAAAATAGAAATTAGAAGTAAAATATATATATTATAATATTATCTGTATATAAGCAAAAAAGCAAAACACTTTCATTAAACAAAATAACCTTTTCCGCATAAAAGCAAACATTCCAAATATTTGTCTTACTGACCTATAACCGTGGTTTGACATAACCACAAACATAACACACATATTTGTTTGTTTTGTTCCTTTCATTAGTCGCAGTAGTATTTGCGACTTGGGTAATGTAATACTTAAAACGATATCTAATTTTAAGATGACCAAGATATATCATATAATACATTTATTATTTTCATCTAAATAATTTTAACGCCAAACAAAAGGTCTTGACTAAAAAGCCTCTATACTTTCTTCCACTACAGTATCTTTCAAAATGCAATACGGTTGGTTTTCTCAAGCGTAAAAAATTAGACTATAGCATAGAAATATATTATCCGGTTAATTATTATATTATAAGTTTTAAGTCTTTATAAGGCACCGTCTCATTAAATGTATATAGTTTTATAAGCTACAAAAGTCTCGCTTCTATTGAAGGATCATCAGGACTAAAAATAATTTAAAAATTTTATAGAAGAAACCTTTTTTATCATATTTTATAAGCAATTTTTCTGTGTGTATGATTTTAGCAATAATACTTAACCAAGAAACTACGGTCTTAATTGGAGCTACTCTTTAAACTTTATATTTGATTTGTGTGTCGTAATTTAATGTTATATCCTGTATTTTAACCTCGGTGGTAACTGTAGAGTTAAGTTGTATGTTGTATGTGTTTTGCATGTTATTAATTAGTGTTAATTTTCATGAATTTACTAAATGACTTTTTGACAATACTAATTATACTTATATTTTATTAAGTGATAATGAGACCGTGACTTGGAGTTTTTACCTTTGTTTTCCTATTAGACCTTTTTACCAATTCATACTCTTCATATCATATTTAAAAAGATAAAAAACTAAATAAATCTTTATGTTTTTTTTTAATTCTCTCTTATATCCAAACGCAGTTTTCGTGGTCCCTATGATATTTATATGATCCCTAAATCACCATAAAACGCCGGCACAAATGCAATCTCCTTTATGTAACTGTTTCCCATTTGCATGTGCATGTTCCTAACCTAATATTTGCTAACCTATTTGATACAGATAAGTGCTAAACACTTTAGTTTGCAGTTGTAGCCTGTCTATCGCATATTACATTGCATTATGCTTTAGTGTTTAACTCTGGTGCCTATAGTGATACGCTGGGCCCTATAGTTATCCACACAAAGTAAAAGCTTTACGCTACGAGTTAATCTGAATTATAAAAGTCCTATTTCTTTTATACTATTAAAAATTGAATTTTATAAGAACTCGATAAAAAACTCGACTAAAACTTTTTTTTAAAGCTACTTAAATTTTTCCAGGTCGAAATTTCTTTTCCGGTCTCTGCATTGCCCTACTCTAGGGTTAGACCTGTTAATTGCTGTTTTTTTTTATTTGGTTTATTTGACTTGCACAAGTTTTTATTTTCATTAAGCAGATTAATACCGAACTTGTTATGATTTTGATATGTCATTTTAATTCTTAAATACAGCTTTGTTAGAAGAATAAAAATTTGGTATCCATGTTATCTAAGAGATCAAAGAAAAAACAAAACAAAGGTAAAAACATCACAAGTCACACGTCACAAAATTTTCGATGAAAGTTACAATTTTTTCGCTTCTATTGGAGGATCATCAGGTCTAGACCTAAATCAAAACAGATCCCATTACAAGAAGTTGACACATTACAACAAGTTGATATATTGCATTAGGTTGTAATGTGATCTGTATAGGTCTAGGACTAATAAATAAATAAATAATGTCTTTATTATTCCAAAATGTACAAAGGCGAAGCCCAGCCTAGGGCTAATTATTTTATTAGTCTGATGAATGGATGATTATCATAATTATTATTGTTTTCATGTAAATATCACAGCTATGTAGTGTAAGAGTCTAATCTCCGATGAGTGAATTCTAGTAATTGGTATCTTAATAATAGTTTATGGGATATTAATAAAATAATTCTTTTTCTAAATTTAAATATCACTAACATTTCTACTAATTATGCCTCAGTAAAAAGGAGCAAGATTACAAAACAGCACCGGCTTTTTAGATAACCCCTAATATAAGATTTATGATGCAACTGTGAAGAAAAGCACTACTTAATTACAAAAACATATGCCTTTAAAGAATATAAATAGTTTTGAAATTTTACTTCATGAAAAAAAGCATTTTTTCAGCATAAATTTAAAGACCACCCAAGTCATTCTGGTAAATATTTAAAATTGGTAGTAGCTCAAACTCTTATAATGTTTATGAACAGACACTAGTAGGTTGATTTTTTAATTAATAGTGTCGATAATATACAAATCCAAAAAGTTTTAATCCAGTAAATTAATTTGAATTTAAACAAGAAACAACAAAACTAATAAATAAATCCATGCTAAAAATTAAAAACACTGTACTGAGAGCGCTAATTCAATAATTACAAAATTTTTTAATTTTGGATCTCTTACAATTATTTAATATATATTCTTTATAATCAATTATTGAATACACTTGAGTGTTTTTCCATGTAGGATTAGTAACACAACGAAGTTGGTATATACCACACTGTTACTATCTCTCAGTGATTTCAGTTTTAATAATAAACTACTACCGAAATAAACGACTCAGTCGGAATTGAGGACAAAATACAGTACAAGTACAGCTCTACTTTACATCTGTAATGACATATTTAAAGCTTTTGATCCGGGTAAATTCAATATATCAAGATCAATTAACTGTATTATTACTGGTAGATTTCTGTAGGGCATTTGATACCTTAGATCCTTTAATTTTATTAACCTACCTTTATTACTGTGGACTATACTCTTTTAAAATTAATCTTTTAAGCAATTATCTTTTTTGAATAGATATCAACTACATTAAGGAGTTTTACAAGGGGGCATTCTAAGATCTTTGCTTCTTTCTTTATATTCATGCGACTTCCAATGCCTTCGAACTTATCATTTACATTAGTATGCTGATGATATGCGAATTTATCATTTGGTTAAATGTGACGATCTGTGAAAGCTATCAATGCATCATTGCAGATCTTGCTATATAATGAGATATTACATTTACGTACAAACCATTAAATGGTTCTTAATAATTACAAATCCAAACTCCTAGTACTTGGCGAACTTCTTCCTAATACTGCGGATATAAATATAAATGGCTGCTACTCATAATGATAAGAATTTGGGAATTATGGAATTATAGATACTGATCTTAAATTTGTCAAGTTTGTAGAGAATTTATTACAGACTTGTTTTTAAAATTATGTTTTTTATATAAAGGAAGAATTTCTATATAAAACACCGATGTTAGGCTACGACTTTGCGATGTCTTAATAATATTGGCTGTAAGCTATTTAAATACACTAATTTAGCCAGCATTGTATTAAAGAGAAAATGTAGCCTTTAAAAAATGCAAAATGTCTAGTTAAAATTTGCCTTTGATATGAGAAAGTTTGAGCATGTTAGTCCGCTTTTATAGAACTGAAGTGGCTATCCTTGAATGAACAGTTTCAATTGCAATTAGCAGTATTTGAATGCAAAGTAATGCTAAATGGGAAACTGACTTTTTTCCGAAATAAAATAATTTCAAGTGTGGTAAAAATACACGAAATTGTAACAGTTTTTTAGTATCGATAAATAAATCGGCTAAATTTCAAAGATCTTCTAATTATAATGGTTGTAAAATATATAGTGCCATTTCTCCATACTAATCTTTAAAAAAAAATATCTTAAAACAAAGAAATATTTACGTTATCTAAAACTCTTTTTTAAACCACTACCTTTAAATCATTATTTTTGTAAGACCATCCTTGGAGTTAACAATTCTTAGATTCTAATGTTTAGCCATTATAACTTAACCGCATATTAGTGATTGCATTTAGTAATAACATTAGGATTTTAAAAATACCTCAAATATTGTTCCTGATGAGTAATTCAATATTTAGTTTGAAATAATAGGCATATAAATAACATCAGTGTTTATGTAAATTAACTATATTTTAACATGTTAGTTAGCAGAATATATTTACTTGAGCATAAAAAAAATCATTAAAGAGCTTCATTTTTATGCTTGTTTTTTCTCCGCTTATTTTATATAAAAAGTAGGGAAAATATGGATTTTAAATGGATCAACCTTGTCGCTTAGACCGTAAATAAAATATCATTAATCATATACCAGGCAGTATAATAACAACTGCTTGAAAACTTGGGAATTAATCGAAAATCACGTAATATATAAAACGATAAAAGCAATTAAAAAGCAGGCATTTATAGTGGTTTCTAAACGTTAAAAAGTCATTTTGGACTTCTTTTAAGCAAATAAATTTATTCCAACTTTTTTCCTATTAAACTCCTGTTTCTATCTCTTTTCAGATGTACTTTATTCTGGAAAACTGCAATTTTCTTAATTTTAATTGGACTAAGAGAACTAGAAGAACTAAAAAATTAATTGTTTGCTTCAAAACATTAAAAATCACTATCAGGTAGTTGAATATTAAATTTTTAATTATTCCAGGCAGTTAAAGCTTTAAAAAAAACATTACCTCGTTTTTACCTCTTTCTTAAAAACATCACGCAGAATGTCCGAAACAGGAAAAAAATTAGACGAACCTCTAGTTATTTTACTACGAACCCCTAAATATTGACTTAGTTTTTCATTTTAATTGAGTTCCTTTAAGAAATATTAATTAACACTAGTTCTAAGAATTGTGTAGTCCTTGTTATTTGATTAATAGTCAACTGTTAGATGAAACCCCTTCTCTACTGCCTGGAAAAATAAAGTGAAAATTTAAAAAAATTTTCCAGGTAATTAAATAATGCAACCATTCCAGGTAGAAGAAAAAAAATACGTATTTCCTTATTTTAAGCAGTTGAACTTCTTTCTTGTCCAGTTATTTCAAATATAACTTGAATGAAAAAAGAAATTAAAGAAACAGTTAAAATAAAAAATAAATATTACCATAAAAAGTGCAAAAATGTCACGCACAAATCTGGGTTTGTACTTCGACAAACTCCTAGTTATTTTATTACGAGCTCCTAGATATTTATTTAATTTTTTATTCTTATTATATTCCCCCCTTTGGGAAAAATTACCTAACACACCTTTTATACGCATTAAAATAACTTTAATCAGGTGTTTTTCAACTTTGAAATGGTCATTAAAACTCTCTTGGTTTAATTAATTTTTAAAGGACCTGAATAAAAATATTAGAATGATTTTAAATATTCTTGCAATTTAAACTAAAAATATAATGTTACTTATCATCCTTTATAACAATATAAATTAAATTCATGCTTTACTACGCTGTAATGAACTAAAGTGCTTTAATAAATAAGATTTAAAAAAATAAATAAAAAGAATGTAAAAGATTAAAACTTAATTAATATATTTTTATTATAAAAACGTACATTTTTCAGCTCTCTTATTTTAATTAACTTTTCAAATAAAAGGATTTTAAGGACCTTTAAAGCATCATACCACTCAACCCGCTTTTTAATTTAAAAGTTTTTTATTTACTGCCTCACGGGCAAGATGATGAGTTAAAGCTATTTTATTTATATGACTTTTGTGTTCCTCGACCACTTTATTACTAAAAATACTTATTAAGAAAATAGATAAATGGCTTAAAAATAAATAAAAGGTTACTATATAAATTAATTTGTCAGGAAAATGATTTCTCAGACGCATATCAGACCATTACACATTTCCCGCCAGTCATCCTATTACACGGCTTAAGCCAAGTTTAAATTAAATTTCTTGTCGTATTATCCCCAAATTGATGCAAATCCCTCTTGGTGTCTGAGTTTCGCCGAATTTCTACAGATTATAATCAACTAGTATGAATAATTATTTTAAGTGTTCTCAGTTATATGGTATTCAGGAGAATTCATACATATGTATATTAGTGCTCAAGTCGGTCCAGAAATATTACGCAGCTATGTGGAAATATTTTGTCGGTTTTGAGTGGTGTTATTAGGTATAATTGGATTCTCCTATATTTTAAGGGTGTTTATGGAATAAAGTGGGAAGGAGAGAAAGTGGTTATATTTGAGTATAAGACAGATTCTCGAATGTTTTTTTACTAAGTTAACATAAATAAGAATTTGTAGGGTTGAAAGTTATGGGTATAAGAGCTAAATACTGTATATTAATGGATCTTAGTAGAATTAATTTAAAAAGTAATATTTTAATTTGTCCAAATTTTTACTAAAATTTTATATTAATATAATATTAGTTTATACGCAACACTCGCATAAAAAGTGCTATTTTCTTAACCAATACTATTACGTTAATTTTTAGTTAAACGACGATCAGACAATTTGTTTAGCTGTTAAAGCCAAAAGAAAATAACGTAAATTTTATGCATAACTTATTTGGGGAAAATGTGCATTTTTTTATATATTGCATTTAAAGTGCATTAGTACCTATTTAGTTTAGTTGATTATTAAAATATAAGTATTTAATTATTGAAAATTTAGAAATTTCAATTTTCTAGAACCAATAGGTATTTATAGTCTTCGAATTTTGTATAAAATTATTACCACAAAATAAGGTATTCTGATGAATAATTTTCTATATAATTTGTAAAATTAAAATAGTTTGTTTGGTAAAAAAATTACAATTTAAATTACAACAAAAAAAAAAGATAAAATGTACATAGTTTTGTTAATTTTCTCTTTGTTTAAATTTCTCTAGTTTGTGTTTTTTATGCACTTTTAATAATTTATTTAATAAATGAAGTAATTAATTAAATTTAACAATTTCAGAGAACTTGTTTAATTAAATCATTGAGATGATGTATACAAATTATTTTTAAATTCTTAGAGTCTATAAGCAAAAAGAAATAATAAAAAGTTAAGGAAAAAAAGAATAAGTGCAAACTATTTTAAAACAACATTTGATTCATTTTTTTTCTTTATGTTATCATGAATTTTATGATTATTGATGTCTTTGAATATTTAAAAATTAACCATTAATGAAAATTTATTGAAAATGTATATCTATAAGCCTTCGGTCTTATTAGTTGAAAAAAGTATAAATAATTAAATATTTAGTTTTAAATTTAAAAACTCAGCTTATCCTTAAACCCAAATAAGATCTGCAAATGTAAATTAACATATAAAACTAAATTTATGGTATTTTCTTGTATTCGCAGTTTGTATTATAATTTTTTGATAGTACCTTACTTTTCTGTATGTGAATACAAGATAATTTCATAGCAAGTTAAAAGAAAACTATAATATCAAAATATTATATAAATAAAAGCCAAGATTCTATGCATAACTTAAATGAGTAAGATTTTCATTTTCTTACACAGCAAGTTTAGAGTATATTGACTCACTTAATAATTTGTTTCTGTTAATTAGATCAGTGATAAGGCTGCCAATATTAAAAATGTCAACATTTGATGTTTTTTACCCAAAATTTAAATTAAATAATTAATTATTTTCTAATTATAAATACTATTACCTCTAATTTATCTAAATTTGTTACAAAATATTATCATTATTGACCGTACTGCAAGCTGTAATATTTATTTGAAAATTTAATTCAAATTTGGAAAATTTTAGTCCTAAAATATTATAGTTTTTAATATAATAGAAATAATACAAAAAAAATTAAAATTAATAAGTTCTTCAATTCGTAACAAGTTATTTATTCAAACTTTAATAAATAACTTTTTACGTAGTTTTTAAATTTAAAATAATTTATTTTAGTAGAACATTGAGAATTTGAAATTAAACAAGAAATAAATGATAGTTTTTTAATTATAATATGATTTTCTTCATTTTTTTTTCCTTTATATATTTTTCCGATAGTTTTTAGAATTTATTTTAAATTATGAAAAAAATGAATAAAAGGCTTAAACATAATAGAAAAACAATTATTAGAACTAGTTATAATAATAAAAATGTTAAGTTTACAACTCAAAAAGTAAACCCAAAGGAAGTTTATATCTTTCGTGAATGTTTATTAACAGTTACAGATGAACTATTTTTAATGTGAAATTAAGCTGTTAATTATTTAGCTAAAATACTTTATAAGCAGCTTTTAGGAAAAAAAAATACAGATTTAGTATTATTATTTAATTTAGGTTTTTATTATTTAACTATTTTAAAACAGGTCCTTCACATAAAAGAGCACACACATTTGTATAGCAATAAAATAAAAGAATTAAAAAAGTTCGATTTATTTTTAAAAAAATCATAATTATATGTTGACCAAAAATACTATAGAAACCTACCAAAAATTTATAACCTGTTTATTAAAAGTTTTCGCTGTTATAATTTATATAATAATTATCCTGCATTTGATACATATACATTTTATTTATATAGGCTAAAATATATTTAATTAAAAGCGTAAAATAATAAAAAAAAAAAAATTTAAATTAAATTTATGTTAACTCTCATATACTATTATAATGAGTATATGCTATTTAGCAGTTTGATCATGATTCTTTTCCTAATTATAATTTTGACTACATTTTTACAAAATATTCATATTACATAAATATTAGGAAAAATAAAAGGAATTTAATATTTATCAAACTTTTATAGAATTTCTTAAAAATTTTAGCTATATGCTTACAGTCATAAAGGTAGAAGTTAATGTCATCTTAAAAATCAAATTTATTTACGTATAAAATCTACATTTATGTAATTTTTCAGTACTTGTATTTGGGATTTGTATAATTAATTCTTAATATTACTTTACTTTTCTGTACATTATTACAAGATAATTTCTTAGCTAAGCTGAAAGGAAACTTTAATATAAACTAATAACATTAAAAACAAAGAATTTATGCATAACTTAAATGGCTAAGATTTATTTTTTCTTATATAGCAAGCTGAACGTATTATAACCCGCTTACCAAATTGTTTTATTTGGTTGGGTAAGTCATAGGATTGACATATATAATATGAGATAGATATATATAAATTGTGGAGTATTATTATCAGTAGCGTAAAAAGTAAGATATTTAAATCAAAAGTTTTGTTTTTTTTAATTTTAAGTTAGTAAAAATATTTTACGATGTTGTCTACTTTTGATTTAAAAAATTAATTTTAGTTGAAAAAATGTCCTCAAAACTCACAACTTTTATTCAAATAACGTTGTCAACGTTCAAACAATACAGAAATTGAAAAAATAGTGAATTGCAAATAGTTCAACATGTGAATTAGCATAAAATAAAAAAGGATATTAATATTTAAAAATTATTTATTCTATTACTTTTAATTATTCATTTGCTAGGAATGTGATAGAATTTAAATTTCTATATATTTTTATCAACTTCTTTAGGTATATAAGTAAATTGATCTTCGAAAACAGGCTTGTTCTCTATCCCTTTTTATTTAACCTTATAAAAGATAACTTTAAACTAAAAATTTCAAGTTTTCTGTTAAAGCCACTGGTACAATAAAACCTGATAACGACTTTTCTTTGTTTCCTGGCTTCGTGACAAACTATGCCATTTTAAATTCCTTTATATTCCCAACTGCAACGCACATTATATGTTTTTCCTTTAAATTAAAAAAAAAATGTCTGTTGTGGACATTCTAGTAAAAGAGGAGCTTTAATTCTTACTTTATTTTGTTTTTCAGAGGGGCAAAAAAAGAGGAGATGGACTCGAAATTTCAGAGGGTTAAAACTGAAGAGGAGAACGATACGCGAGTCCAAACTTATCCGCCCAATGAGCAATTAAGGATTTGGAAAAATGTTTTGGTAATCGGATTTGCTTTTATGATCCATTTTACGGCGTTTTGGGGCGCGTCGAACTTACAAAGTTCAATTAACTCAGAAGCTGCTTTAGGAACTTTTACTTTGGCTGCTATTTATGGATCATTGATTTTAAGTAATATCTTCTTGCCTGTGGTAGTTATAAGGTAACGTATTAATTTTGTAAAGTATTAAGTATTAGAACTTCAGTTTGACCAGTACGGTATTAAATTTTAAGGTGTATTATAAATCTGTAGAAGCATAGGACTTTCGATTCAGAATTAAATATTTTGTTAGTTTATTACGCATTGTCTTACTAATATTTATAGTAATATTTATATTTGCTAACGTGCTAACTCTTTTTTTTCAAATAAAAGAATTAGATTAAAATGTGTTTAAGTGTAAATTAATTTTGCAAATCTATTTAAACAAATTTGCATCATAACATTTGAAGAAATATTACCAATAATCACTCAACCTTCTCATTTAATACCCAATACCCCACTATCATATAAAAAACATATTTTCCGATATGGTGATTTTGTTTAAAATTTGAAAACTTGGCATTGAGTATTTGGGAGTTGTGTCATATAGTAAGAAAGAACATCTACCCGGGAGAGTAGCGATAATTTTGTTCATACTACTTTAAAAATGTTTGAATTGAATTTGTTTTTTAGAATTTCTTGTAATTTCATTTTTTTTTCATTAACTATTTTTATTTTTAATTTCCGTCAGCAATATCTTGAAAAAAGAATTGTTAAGGATATTAATTTGATTGACTATGGTATTTCGTATCTTCTTGTAGTCCTTTCACATTTTTTTTATTACCTGTTTGCGTTTACAGAAATTTAAAAGTTTACTTATGAAAATATTTTTTTTGTAACAACATGTTTCTTAGGATACATACTTTTTGCACTGTAATTTGTCTACTCTGTATCAAAAAAGTTTTATGGTATATCAGTGTTACACTCTTTCTATAGCAAACAACTATATTATCGTTTTTTTGTTCACTTTGTTTCAGGGTAAACAGACAAAATAGAATAGTTATTTATTTTCGATATTTTTAAATTCACTAAACTGTTTATTCTAGTTCCAAAACTGGTAATAAAAGAAAATATTTTATAACTTCCTTTTGGAAAAAATAGTATTAAAGTGGCATACTTGAATTAAAGTTGAAGATTCATTAGTTTTTCTATTTGCGTACTATAATTTCTGAAAGACCCACAAATTTCTTAATAAATACATAGGTCTTTAGAAATTAACCAAGAAACATTCACAAAATGTATTACTATATTACAAGAAAAGATTATAGCAAAAAATTTACAAGTTACACAATAAAAATTAATAGTTGTACAACCTTGTTAAAACTTTAAATAAACTATAAGAATTCTCTTTCAAATTCCATAATGTATAAACTTATAACTTAATTTAATAAAGAACTTTGTTGTTTGAAGAACAAACTTGGTAAGTCAGGGTTTATTTAGAGTGTTATACTAGGTTATAGTAAATGTATAAATAAATAAAGGTCAATAAATATTTAATAAAATCACCAAGAAATTGTTACATACTCAATTCACTAGTAGTGTTCCTTAGTAAAAATTATAAATTAAATATCTATCAACAAACTAGTAATGAAAGAGGCAATAAGTAAATAAGTTAAAAGTAAAATTCACAGAGGTTACCATGTTTGTATATATCTTTAAAATTTCAGACTCTAAGATTTGTATAGTATCCAAAATTGTTTATGCATTGAAACTGAAATTGCTCTTCTCTCATGTTTGGTGTCATATTTTGAGAAAGTTTTGAGAGTGAGCCTGTCAAAAAGTCTATATACAGGTCCCAAAGTTAATACTGCTCCGTATTGAGCTTCACTGGGTAATTTATATTTTGAAGTATTAGTTTCTAAAATCATTAAAAAAAATGTTGCCCCATTTTGCCATTTTATCCATCTAGCCTTCAATCCATCAGCATATTCTGTTGTCTGCTGCTACTCTATGTGATTAAAAGTGGTGAGTTATTTATAATCGTGATCTGACAAAAGATATTTTTAAATGGAATGTCCTATACATCTTGGACTCAGACCTACCCACCATGAAAATTTAACAAATAGTCATCATAGTATATTTGTAACACCTGTCACGGAATCTTTGATCTTAAAATATACAAATTCTTAAAAAAGTTAATTAAAATCCTAAGCGAATTAAATGTCCTCAGGAGAAGATCTTATACCTGAAAGGCCCTGACGATCAGTGATCAAATCTTAAAACGCCACTTACTCATATTAGAAACCATATACTTACAACTGGTTGTAACCCTTTAATCATTAAAACGTCTATTGTAGCACCTACTCACAAAAGCAGTTTGAAATTAGAGTTATCCAACTACAAATCAATTATTCTTCAAAAAGTTTTGATTATGAAAGTAAGACTTGAAGAATCTTTATATTTGCATATGCTTTCTTCACAGGCTTATCTTATACTAATATAGTACATAAACTAACCATTTTAATAATCAATTCAATAAACAAAAATAAAAGAAAGTTTGGCTATCTTTTTCGATCTAGTTAAGGCTTTCGACACAGTTTCATACGAGAGACTTATTGTAAAACTAAAGGGTAATGGAGTGGGAGGTCTGTTGTCCGGTCGTTTTAATGATTATCTCACGAATAAAGAATAAATGATAAAAATTACCCAAAGCACTAGTAGGAACCAGCGAACCTTAGTCGGAGTACCATAGGACAATTCTTGCCCTATTAACATTTATTATACAGAGTTTTTCAAATTTTACTCACAACATCGGGATCATCTCGGAATTTATAAGAAACACGAAGGTAATTGAATTGGGGCAAAGTTGAGAATGCCGTTTAAAAAGGTTAAAAATTTCGAATGGTTCCGAAGATATTCGAAAAAATCCGAAATTTTGAAAATAATTTGCATTTCTGCATCGCCACTTTTTTTTAGGTATATGATGGGTTTTTGTATTTTAAATACGACGTTTAATCCTTTGTCAACCATCAGCAACTCTGTTTTTTCTTATAGGCGGATTAGACATACACGTCAAATTAGACATACAGGGGGACGTTTAATAATCCATTTACTGAAGTTCTGTCAATCACCTCCTCACCTTCAGCTAACCTCACTTTATTATGTCAAATGGGAACCCCCATCGTGTGATACATCATAGTAAGCAGCGTAAAATTCTCTATTTAACGGTATCAAAAAAAATGAAATCGGTAAATGTGTAAGCAAATAGTTAGCGAAAATGTCTAGAAATAATGAATATTTTATTTACGCCAAACTTTGGTATTTTAAATGAATACTTTTAGTATAGTACCTATATAATATATACCTATAATATATACCTATATATACCTATATATACCTATATATACCTATATACCTATATAAGAATCTCACGGTACATAAGTGTCTACATATTTTCCTCTATTATTTAGAAGGTTTTATGGAAGTAGTTATAATTTGAGTAAACAGTTTGTAAAGGTTACTTAAAATGCTTATTGGTCGGTAGTTTTCTGGCTCTGCCTTACAGTATGGGCCATAATGGTTGGAACTTTTTAATTTTCTGGATATTACTAGTATTATAAATATATTGCATTACTATGCATCCTAAAAAATACTACATCACTAAATAAACAAAATACCACAGAATATCTTTTTGTCTTATCTTCGCTTGGACCATATGAAATATTTACAATTTATGTCCTGGCCAAAATGCTTGGAACTGTCTATTTAAACTTGTATATTTTATGCAGTTTTTGAATAGCCAGTATTTAGGTCAGTTAAGTTTATAACGATTACCGATATATTTAATATATTTGTGTAAAGATGGCAAAAGGAAAATCATATTCGACAAATAATTAACGAGTTTTACAAACAGGGTACTAAGAAGTGTACTATTTTCACAAGATTAAACCTTCAAAGAACACCGTCTCACGTATCATTAAAAGATTCACAATATGTGGTAATATGATTTTAGGAAAAAGCTCTGAAAGGCCTACTACTGCCAGGATGTATAAGCGATTTTTAAATATTGCTCATAATGACCCATTTCCCTCTTTACCCAATATTTTCCAAACACTAAAGTGATGGAATAGTACATTTTTGGCGATCAAAGATTAACTCAAAAGGACTATATTCGACCAACAATTAAGCATGGTGGTGGTAGCGCGGTGCTGTGGGGGTGATTTTCTTGATATAGTACGAGGCCTTTTCATCGGGTGGTAAAAAAAATCGACATATTCTGCGGGATGTAATGGAGTCCTACGTCATTCAATCAATGCCAGTTAATTTTTTGTTTCAATAAAACAACGATCCTATGCATGCTTCAAAGCTGGTAAAGGCATGGTTGGCATAAGAAAAAATTACATTATTAATGTGGCCAGACCAAACTTCCAATTAAAATCCGACTGAGAATTTATGGGAATTTCTAGATCGTAAAGTTCGAGTTATTTAAAAAAGTTATTAAAGGCGGGTCCAGTCTGAACAGGATAATAATAAAAAATGTAATTGAATCAATGCTTAAAAGAATGCAGCAAGTTGTTAATGCAAGAGGTTATTACACTAAGTATTAATTTGTATAATATTTAAGATAAAAAATTTAAGTTTTGTATATTTTTTAAGAATTAAAAGATTTTGTTCCAAATATTGTTCAGCTTATTTTTGATTTTTGAGTCTAAAGCTCAGCTGCTCGTTGATTTATGCATATACTACAGTTTAGTAAATAAGCTTTTACAATTAACAAAAACCAATCGGAAATATTTCAATATCCTAAAAGTTCCGTTTATTATGGCCAATACTGTATATCCTTTTTTGTGAAGCGGGATTATAGGGATAAAAATAAACATATAAAAAATAGGAGGGCAACATCTGCTACTTTAAATAAATTAATATGCGTTTTTTAATTAATATGTCTGTAAAAAATGTCTTGCTTTGCTTAATATTTAAAGCTTTTAATATGTATTTTAAAACAGATATAAATAATCTAGCAAAAAAAGTCTTAATTTTAGTAAGATTATGCATAATTAACAGTTAAACAATTGTTAATATTTTTTTTATTAAAAAAGAAGTTAAATTTGGTTAATTGTCGCTCTAGAATTATTTAAGAAAAAGCTTTTTCAGAGTATCCATAATACTCATTTTAACTGCATATCTATTATTGACTAAATTAGCATTAGTTAAGTTATTTTAAAAACAATTAAGAAGATTTTTTCTAAAGCAACTAAATAAAATTCAATAATATAATACGATTCTAAATTTAAAAATAAACCAATTCTATACATTTCTCTTATTTTCCTTCTTTTCTAAATCCCTTCAAGCCCAATTCCCCTTAACTCCTAACTGCATATCATCTTATTTCCGTTAGCCAGCAAAATCTCTACGATCAAGAACAAATTTCAACTATTTGGATGCACGTCTAGTTTTCCAGCAAGATTGATCGATTGCGCTGAAAGTTTTCGCTAGATAGAAAATTTGTCGAAAGGCGGTTTAAAGCTTAAAGAGTTTGTAACCTATCAATCAACTCAATAATCGTTTTTTCACCAATAAGAAAAAAATTATATATTTACATAATATATTAGTTAAGCTATGACTATTCTATAATTTGTTCATTATATGTATATAAGTTTACAAAATTATAAAAAAATTTTAATGCAGCATTTATAGTTTTGAATCTAAAAAAGCAAGAAACTAAATGTTTTTTTTTTAATTTTAAAGATATATAAATAACGAATTAAAAGAAAACTATGTTGGTTACAAGGCTCCGACTTTACAACCCTAGAGTCATAGTCCTTACACCTTCCATCCCCTATAAAACTACTTGATTTGAATAAAAGTTGAAGTTGAAATAACTTGACATATTTAGTCTATTTGCAATTAATGGCTATTGAATAGAACAGCATAATACAGCCAAAATATAAAACGTTTTAAAAATAATATAACCAAATACTAGGCTTGACTGTCGAGAGGCCTCTGTGCTTATTCGTCTGATTTTAAAACACCATATAACAGATTTATAAGTTACAAGGTACAAACAACAAAAACAATATGAAACATTAAATATTAAATTATTTGATTTTTATTTTAGATGGTTAGGAGCAAAATGGACAATATCCTTGGCTTTCGTGGCTTATATGCCTTTTATCATGTCACAGTTTTATCCCCGATTTTTTACGATGATTCCAGCTGGTCTGGCGGTCGGTTTTGGAGGTGGACCACTCTGGTGCGCCAAATGCACTTTCTTAACAATTTTATCGGAGGCCTACTCACAAGTTACCGGGATTGGAGCAGATATTGTTGTTACGAGATTTTTTGGAGTTTTCTTTATGTTTTATCAGTTTTCTCAAGTGTGGGGAAACTTGATCAGTTCTGCCGGTAAGAAAGATTTTTTTTTTTATATACTGCAACTCATTCAGATTTTAAACAGATAAGGGATGTTTCGGAATTAACGTAAACTAAAAAATTAAATGATTTAACTTTGTAGTCCTATGATTGGAGCCTTTGATGTTACACTCAAATCACAAAACCGTTCTTACTCGAACCAACACTCTTTATTTTAGAGTAAAATCGAGTTTTAATCTTTTTCTAAAGATGTTGAAGCGAAACACTTAGCAAAGAATAAAATAAAGAGTTCTGGTTAGTATTAAAACTGTTTTGTGATGTGATTTAACTCTGAGTTTCGAACCTCTAACCTCTGCATGTGCAGTGCAAATGCTTCTAACCAATTAGGACACCGACACCCTGCCTTCAAATCTTAATTCTAGACTGCTGAAATAAATATCTAGAATACTATCTTCTAGATATTCATTATAGAATACTCGCTTCTACTCTAGCAGATCTTTTATTGTTGGATAATATAAAAAAAAATTATTGATTAATAGCCTAAAAATATACAGAGCGATATCTAATGAAAACAGATGAAAAAAAGTTTTTAACAGATTATCTACACCAGGCACCGAAATCTAAGTTTACTTCTATTAGTTTCCATAGCATTTGGAGTTGACGAGAAAAATTTTAATTTGTGTTTCGGTAATCTGGTTTTCAATTTTAATATTTATATTAATTTATATCTATGATAAATAATTTATGACTCTGTCTTCATTACTGTATGACGTGGTAAATCTAGACCAGTTCATCAATGCAGCTAAATTAAGTATTTTATAACAGCATTTGGAAAGGTTTCAATTAATCCTTCATATCTAAGGTTTCCACTACCATTAAAATGTACCAATGAATACCTGAATAGGATCTACCTAGATCAGAGATTTCAAAACAGCATGGATAGAGCTGAATATTTGAACTTTATAGCTGAAGAATTTGCCATCGGAACATATCATAAAAACGCAAACTAAATCATTGCAATAGCAACCACAAAAATTATTTCCTCTAATATTTCTAAGTTAGTAATAGAATGTATAAACTAGGATCTTAGTAGCAACCAAAGGAATATTATTATCAAATAAATTAAGAGGAAGATGAGTTATAAAATAATAATACCACGTTGATACTCGGCGGTATTTTTGTAAATTGTAATATAGTGAAGTAGACCGAGTAAAAATAGGTATCATCGGAATTACTAAGATAGTACTGAGTGATTATGATGCTTAGGCTGGACACTAATGATTAACATGAATATAGCGAAGGATTCACTTTAACAAAAACCTTTCCAAATCTGTTACAAAGTTCGTGGTAATATCTGAAAGAAAAGCTCTAATTCTTTCATATATAATATATGTAAGCCCTAATATTATACAAATTTACGCACCTATAACTGACGAAAGTAAGGAAGAGGTTGACGCCTTCTACGAACTACGATTATATACATAGCGCTCGTCCAGAGAAAAAACGGGTAACATTATAAGGAATCAAATATATTTTATATTAATTATCAAAAGATTCCAGCATAGCTCTACATCCGTTAAAATATATCCAGGTGTAGATATAATCACTAATACAATCTGACCATAACCCTTTCATCGGCAAATTTAAGAGTATATTAAAAAAAATAAAAATAATAAAAGAAAAAACCATAGGACCTACAAAAACTAAAAAATCCAGAAATAATCACATAAAAACTCAAACAAGACAAGGTAAACGTCAAGCCATAGATAAGCGCCCTACAAGAGGTCATAACAAATATCAGCAAAAAACATCACCAAGACACAAAAAGAAAAGACAAACTATGGATGACCCAAGAGATTCTTGACCTTATGAATGAATCTCGGAGATAAGTGAAATATAGGATCCTAAGGAAAACAAACGAATTGACACAATATTCGGCCAACAAATTAGATCGTCAATGATTCCTGGGTCTCAGATGGGTTTTCATGCCAAAAAGTTGGTCCATTTTTCCAGTATCTACCACATCTAACTTCTCTAATATGCCTTGAATCATATTTTTACTTTTCGTTACAAACAATGTAGTATAGAAAATAAATTCCAAGAAATCGAAGTCTTTAACCCTAAGTTAGGCGCGTGGGATACGGTGGTAGCAACCCAATTGATAACCCAATTTATTTATTTATTTTAATGGATCGATTTATCCAAACTTCAGAAAAAAGTTAAAAAATTAGTTCTTTTAAATGTTTATAAGATAGTAACATGTAAATATTGTAAAAGAAAACAAAAAATGCTTTTAATTTTAGGATAACTTATTTTATTTAATTTATGAAGTTAATCTTGCACTTAAATACAAAAATAAGTTCTAAAAAAATTCTCCTAATTTTGGCAGAAAAAAAAACATTAACATCAAATAAAACGTGGAATAACAAAACTTATCCTGGCGAAACAAAAAAATAAACATTTATTCTACGTTACATAACAAAGACAAAACTGGTCTGAATTTACTGCATGCACTCTACACCGGTCTCATTCAAGTGTTCTTTACAGGCGTATCTTTGGCATTTTTTGCAATATTTTTGAGTGGACTTATCGCGATTCCTGGCACAAAATGAACAACGGCTGACAGTAATTCTAATTACAGGTGGGAGACGTGTTACCACTTCTGAAATTCCCAATAAAACACGGCGGGCGCGCCGTTGAAATTCCGGAGAGACTTGGATAAGTGTAGCTCTAAATTCAATTTGAGGCCTAATCAATTCCCATGCAAGTTCTTTAAAATCTGACCGTGCTATCTTTCTGTTCCAATTATTAGACTTATAAATGCATAAAGCATTTATTGCTGAAATATTTAGCAGGTTATAAAAGATTACCATCGGATATCCGCGAGTATTTCTTGATACATCATATTTTGCACACAATTGGTCTAGTCGATCCGTGGCAAACTTCGCTTGGTTATACATTGTGATTATTTCAGGTTTTCTAGCGTCTCCAGTTTCAGCATCAATTGCATTATCATGGTGCATACTTGAAATCAACATTACAGATTTACTTTTCTTTGGACAATACGACACAATTGTGCAGTCTTTCTGGAATCCAAATATAGAAGATCCCACTTCTTAGTTTTGTTTGGCAAAAATTCCTTTGGTGATTCTACTTTATTTTTTCGCATTGTACCAATATAAGTTAGCTTTTTTTCAATAAGTAATTTTTTAAACCAGTTATCGCCAGTTATGTTGCGGTTAGTGTTTGCCACTGGTTCTACTAATCTAAGGATTATTTCTTCTCCGGAATTTTTAAATTTATATGGTCCTTCAGGTTGGGTCCCTAAATACGTCTTAAGGTTGAATGTATAACCAGATTTGACGTCCACGAAAGAAAACACTTTCATACCATATCGAGCCGGTTTACTTGGTATATATTGCTTGAATGAGCAACGTCCACGAAATGCCAGAAGTTGCTCATCGACAGTCAATTATTCACTTGCAATAAAATATCTTTGAAAATTGGCCAGAAACTGTTCAACAATCTCCCTAATAGGAGCCATCTTATCAATTAATCTAATGTCATCAAAACGCATGCATCGCAAAAGAAACCTAAAACGTTTCTCACTCATTGCCAAGTAACATTCTTCTACGCCACTTCCTTTTGAGTTGTCTCAAATTTTATGTAAGTTTTTTCGAGATGATCTTAATACACCGATTAAATAAAGAATCCCTATAAATGCCCTTATCTCTCTTTCATCTGTATTTCTTGCATCCCGTTCTCGTTCAAATCGTTCTTTTATACTTTCAATATAAATATTGGTACAGGTAGTAATGGTTCGTATGATAGACTCATCTAGTAAAAGATTTAAACACTCAATCCCCGTTATTTCTGCATTTCTAGCAATTCCTTTCTGACCAGGCAAATGGATAATGATGTTATGATCTCTGGTTAACATTAGGAGTTTCTTTTCTCTATTTTGTTTTTTTGTCCTTCCCCGTAAAATAATTATTTAGTTGTTCAGACTCACCGTCATCGTCAGATTTATTTTCGGAAGTAGAATCTTCCTTTAATCGGTATTTTGGGAGACAACATAGGCTTATTTATACTGAGAAGTAAAACTAAAAAGCTATAAAATTTATGAAACACAATAAAGCACCTGGTCTAGATAAAATCCACTTTGAACTTCTATAACTTCTCAGTGACCAAGAAATAAAATTGCTAATAAATAATTTTACCTACTACTAAAAAACACAGCTTTTAATAATCCTCAGAATATTGCCTAATAACTTCTATGACATTTCTAAGGGTTAAGCACGAACATAAGCTATGTGAAGAAAGGTACATTGGAAGAACGCAATTTGCCTTCAGGAATGTAATGGGTGCAAGAAAAGCTCTTTTCTGTGTACGTTAAGTGCTGTTTTAGAAACGTCGTGAACTGTGATTTGTCTTCATGCCTCGTCAAGTGCATTTGACAAAGTATAGCGTGGAAGACTAGAAGATATCCTTAGAAAAGTCTGATTAGATGACCGGGACTTAAAAATTATTGTAAACCTATATTGGGGCCAAACAACAAATATACGAATCGAAGTTGAAGCTAGCGATGTAATTGAAATACAAAGAGGAGTACGACAAGGATGTATATACTTACCCCTATGACTTGACATAAACTCAGAAGAGATATTTAAAGAATATTCTAGATGACATAGAACTGGGAAGATCTATAAACGGCTATTGATTTAAAAATATCAGGTGCACAAACTATACTGTAGTAATTTCTGACATTATTAAAAACCTATATAAGAACTCACGACAAGCGTGAAAGATACTAGTGAAACATTGGGCCTAACGCTGAATATAGATAAAATCAACTTTATGATAATCCGGAAAGGAACCAGTCTACTGTATTGACTATTAGATAAAGCAAATCGAAAAAGTTGCTCCATTTATGTATCTAGGTACAATAATAAACAAATATTGGGTACATAATGTAAAATGAAAAATATTATTAACTCCTACAGCTGCTTCTATAGAGGAGAGTCCTAGGAGAAGAATTTATTGGTTAAAAAACTTGAGAAGTTGGTTTAATGCTACAACAACCGCCCTTTTCAGGCTATTTTAAAGGTTCAAATTGCCATGATGACCACTAAAATCCATTAATGAATGAGCACTCAAAGAACTCGTAATTGTTTCGTATCTACAGAGAAAGATAAGATGAGGATATAAAATTGCATTAAATCTTACGCCTGTAAGAAGAGGAGCTTAATGTTATAGTAACTTTTTTTTATTTAGTCTCTAGGAGAAGGAGCAGTGATTAGGCAGCTTTAAATAGGAAACCAAATAGATACAAGATGTTGCACTAGGGCACCTCCAAAAAAAAAACTTTAGTTAACAGGTTTTGGTTTTACCTTAAGTAGACGAACCATTTACGATTAGTCCTGATTATTCAGAAAACCGAAAATAATAAAAACTTCATAAATTGCTTTACCGTTTAAATTTGTACAAGCAAAAAAAGTAGTAAGGTATCTATAAAAAACCGGAGGTTTACTGGTATTTGGTTATCAATAGTAGAATAATAATAACTCATTCGTGTCTTTACAAAAGAACAATGATAATAAAAAAGAAGGCAAAATTGAAGAATATTTACTTGAAATGTTGTAGAGAGCCGAGCAGCAATTCCTTAATACCTGTACAAGAAAATGAAAGTGATTAAGGTGAAACATAAGATGAAATTAAATTCAAACAGAAAAAGAATAATTATTTATTTAAATGGCTAACCTTATTAGATTCGGTGACTTTAATTTATATTTTGAACAGGTAGTAAATCTCAAAGAAAAACAAAAAATTCGCTTTTTTATTCTAATGGTTACATTACAGTGAAATATTATCATTAAACAATAATAAAAAAAATACGCTAAATGTATTATTTCTGTTAAAATTTTTAAACAAATATTTAATTTATCCTTTTTAATTAAATAATATTTAACTCCTAGTCTCCTTTATTACCTTAGAAATATCCCTAGGAATAGTTCAATAAAACATTCATTAAACTTAGGATTGTTCGTTAAATTTTATCTCCCCAATTCTTAATCCTAATTAAGAAGTGTTATTAAGGCAGCCATTATAAAGATGTGTCTCAGGAATATTTGTTAACCCTTATGTATATTAATTTTCATAAAATTTGAACCCCTTTAGCCCTTACGAATATAATAACCGAGCGACCCTAATAAATTTGCAATATATGGTTATATTGAGATTTAATTCTAATTTAAAACGTATCTTAGTCACTAGACGGCTGTATCGCCTTTTTAATGGTTTCACAAGCAATTTATTATATTTTAGTACTTTCTGCTGGTAGTTCTGATGTGCTTGTAAACAATACAACTGAAGCAAACCTTACGGAAGTCTTTAGGGATATAGTAAATGTGACTGAGACTCACAGAGACACCGGTGACATCTGTGGGGCTAATTTTTGCCCAGGTACAGCCCTGGAAGCCATACCCAATTTAACACCACCCTCTACATCTAAAATTAATACCATCGCTGGTATTTATTTGGTTTGCATGATTGTTGCTAGTTTAACGGTTGCTTTGGGTGTTGATTCACCAAAAAGGTAAGCAACTAAGGCAAAAAGCTGTAATTTAATTTTTTTGTTAATAAATTTTCTTTGCAGGTATGACAATGGTAGAAAAGGCAGTGGTAGTGGTCTCTCTGGACTGAGACTGTTAGCTGTAACTCTTAGGCAACTAGCCAACCCTTATCAGATTCTTATTTTGCCCATCACTATGTTTATTGGAGCTGAACAGGCGTTTATTGCAGCTGATTTTAACTCAGTAAGTATTTTATGTTAAGGAACTTAGAGGCCTTAAAGATGACTTAAGAAAGACTTCGGTATTTATTCTTTTGACCATATTAAAATAAATTGATTAAAACTAGCTTAAAAAAAATAGATTAAAACACATTGACTTCTGATAATGATCCTTTAAATTAAAGTGATGGTGTATTTGATTTGATAATGAATGATCTGAAGAATATGATAAAGTGCATTATCGTTTTGCATTTGTAAATTATATAATTTTAATTATTTGGTAAATTATGTCATAGATATTAATAAAAATATGACTTCTGTTGGGAGCTCTACAAGTGAAAGAAAATAAACACTTTTATTTATTGCACAATACTGAAGATTTTGATAAAATAGTTAAAAAGAAATTTAAGGAACCTTGATAAATTATAAGTAATCTAAGTCATATAAAAAACATGACAAAAAATTAGGAAACATTCACTTCAAGTACCTAAGTTTAATCAGAAATTTGAAAGCGATTCTTCATTCTTCGACATAATCGGAGCAAACCATCAGACTTCTAAATAAGTCTTACTCCCCTCTAACATTATAACGTATTAAATTAGACTTAATCTTTTAAAGATATTTTCGATAATGTAAACGTATGTAATGAAAATGTATTTACTTGCAGTAATAAGTCTAAGTCATTATTACAAAAGAGCATTTTCCTACTACTTCCCTTTAAACTAAAATCCGACCAAAATTTAACGTAAATATTCCACGTACCAGTATTGCATTTCCGGCAAATTCGTGAATTGTCAATTTTTGTCGATCGCTGTTTAATTTAGCGCTTTTTTTATTGTAATTTGATTGTTAATGCACGACTAGTTTTGTATCCAAAAAAAGATTTTGCTGAGCGTGTATATCTTAGTATTTATATGTAGTAAGTTGATTAAGATAAATTCAGTCTCACTCAACTTAACTCAACTCTCAGTTTCTTACATCTAATCTTAATATCTGGATATTTATTTAGCTGAGGAGGCAATACTTCGTACAATCTCCTATGGATGATGATAGACATGTCTTCTTTTTTAAAAATAATATAAAAAAAGGTATATTATCCAGAGATGTTTTCTATATTATAATAAAAAAAACTCTTAAAAATATATAATTATTAACTAATTTATAGATTATTATTAAACAGGAAATAAAAGCACTGCATAATATCTTAAAAACTTATGCGAATAATCATTATCAAATGAGTTTATTCGCATTACTTTTTAAGATATTGTATGGTTCTTTTATTTCAAGACTACCGATTCTTAATACCTTCTTAAAAAAAAATGTGATCCATCATTTTAAAAGGCATACAATCTCCTATTTGACCAAACCGAAAAATTGGACCAATTTATTTAGACCTTCTTGAAAATACAATATATCCTTTAGTCGTCCAAACTTTGAAAAGCTAAGTGGATGAAAATTGTGTTGGTATATTAAACGAAAATAGTTTGTATTTCCAACAAGATATAACTCGCCCGCACTACGCTTTAACAGAGTCTGAGAGTGGCATTATAAACAGTTTACAGGAATGTGGATTGGCAGTCGTGGTGCAATTAAATGGCCCGCACGGTCGCCAGACTTAGCACCACTAGATTTTTTCCGGTGGGGGTAGTTAACAAGCAAAGTTTATAAAACCCCGTCTGTTAATAATAATGATTTAAAGTATTGAATAACTCGTGAATGTAGAGTTCACGAGTGGAAGGAAAAAAGGATGGTCTGTTTTGAAATGAAGGCAATGCATAGGGAAATGAATGATCTTGATCCACAGAATTTGTCTGCGGACACCATTGCTGAAAATAGCCGATATTTCTGAAGCTTTTTATTTTAGTGGTCTAAAATATCATGTACCTGAAGGTTTGCCTCCAATAGTCCACAACTAGCAATGTAGTTTTTTGAACCCTTCACCACTTTTTGTGTCATTTATTTTTAAATACTGGTATATTTTCTTGGTTTTTGGAGGTTTTATTACTTTCTCTATTTGAAGTGCTTCTTTCTTAATTTTTGGATGTATGGATAATTTAGATTTATTATAAGATGATCCGTTACATGATTAATGAATACAGCACAAGAATATTATATAATTAAGTTACAAAAAATCTTACAGGCGTGACAAACATGAAGACCTGAAGGTTATTATATGCCCTCTTGTGCTTTTCTATTCTTCTGCCCTTGGCCTTTCTCAATGCCTAATTAAACTAATTATTGCCTTCATAGATTTTTAGGAAGAGCTGCAAGTGTGGCATATCGATATTAGTATGCCATTGATAGATACAGTAAATCTACTTTTAAAACAGGTTTCTGTTAAAATTACTGTTTTTATATTTATATAAATAAATTTATTCCTAACTAAAACCTTTTTATCAGATAATCTTACAATATCCAATTTCAAGTAAACAATAAAAATATTATATTACTCTTTAGCTTAACTAAATACGTTACCTTTTTCTCAAGAGCCCTCTCGGGGGCAAAGCATGACAAATCCTACGATCCAGACTGAGAAACCAGCTGGAGAGTAGCTAAGCTTGCTAAGGGATTTCTAAAATGAAATCCGACGATAGATAGCAGTCTGTTCCATTCACTAAAGAAGGATAAAGAATAAATATTTCTTTCTTGTCTGTTTAATGAATACAAATTGGTATATTCGAGTAGAAATGTTCGTGTTAAGATAATTTATGTTTATTTTTCCTTTTTTAGTTTAGCGGGATTGCCTTTAAGCTAGAATCAAGCTAAAAAGCATTATAAACTTTTTTAACTTAAACTTTTGCCTATGCATTTCTGTAAGTATTCACTCTCTCAAACCGCCTAATGGCGAACGGCTCTGCGTTCAAACCTTTATTGCTTAAAATTGGCCCTGTCAATATAAACGGTATTGGCAGAAAAAAAAGCTTAACTTCAACCATTGTCTACAATACATACAGTATCAAATGCTTTCGAAAGATCCAACTTCACGGGCATAAGCAAGCTTCGCTATTATCTTGTGTATCAGGTATTTGGGATCTTAGAACATTGAAAGGCTAGAATTAGCATTGCCTTGGAACTATGAGCAGTTTGTTTGCTTGCAACATCTTATGTTCTTATGGAGAAACACACTAAAATGTGTTTTTTTGATACTATTTTAAATAATATCGTCAAAAAATTGTCACTTATTTTGACAAACAATACTATTCCTCTTTAATGAGATATGAGGTTTTTTTTTTCATAAAATATGATAAGATACTCTAGAAAGAAGTCAACATTCAAAGTTAAATAAATGTAGATAACGTATATTAGAGAAAAAGGCAACATAGCAACGTCGCTTGATTGCATTTTTGATTTTACCGACATAAGTAATCTTTACCAGTGGCGTCGTTAAAAAATATTTACAGGATAAATATTTATCATTAATAGATAACCCTTTTTGCGTTTTTTTAACGTACTTCATTAGAGTGAAGGTACTTATCTAATAAAAAGCATTTTTATGGCAATTAAATATTATAGGATTATTAAAAAATTTCTTAATAAATATTTATTATTCTACGTTTATGATGATGTTTCTCACGGGTTGATGTGATTTTATGACTTATCGTTATTTAGTTGTAAAAAGATTGGCTTGAATCGCCTTTTTTTCATACTGCGGCACAATCGGCACAGTTTTTACCATAGTAACACTTTACAAAAACACTCAAATGGCGTTTGTCAAGATGACATCAGCTTTTGCTTGCGGTGTTGTAATTTCAAATTTGTAGATGCGGTTTTAGGAATATGAATATTAAATTTTTTTTTTATGTGGTGAAGATGTTATTTTTGCGCTTAGAGTAACATATATTTATTTCTACTTTTTATTTTTGAGCCACAATCTAACAGCAATAAGCTAAATTAACTTAAATTAAATTATTATATGTTATTATCTATATAGCTGAAAATTTCCTCTTTTGAAAATGCCCGTAATCTTGACAAGAAAGAATCGATATCTATGTTTGTAAATAATACACCTTCCTTGCCTCTGTGCACATGTTAAATTTAAACAAAGTTGTTGCTTACTAATTCTAGCCTTTTAATGTTCTAAGTTTGTAATGTTAACAGTTTAATTGCATCCTGCGTAGATCAATTGTCATTCTTTTTTTAATTAATTGTTTAAAAAATTTTTTAAATGTTCACAAAAATGCGACAGGTCTGTAATTTGAATGCTTTTTTTTATTAGCACTTTTATATAAGGGTTAAATTATTCCAATTTTAAGTCAGGAGAGCGCCCTGTATCAAACTACTTATTTACTACCGGTGAAATATCTGTCGATATTTGTTTTAGGCATTGAGTTCTTATATTATCGCATCCAGGAAATTTATTTATTTTCTAGATATACACGTGCTTTAAAACCATACCAATTTCTTGGCAAATCACCTGATAAAGATAAAGGGTAAATAATTATCCGCTGCTCTAAAACATTGTAACTCTATGATCCGGATCAACCACTTCACATTTAATAGATGTTAAAAGCTTTAAACCACAAAAAAATATCTTAAAATATTATATTATTATGTTATATGCCCGCTGACTCTTCTCAAGGGAGTTTCAACCTACTCTAAGTTTAATCTGGTTTTTATAGGATAGGCTGACGAGTTTCTTCCGCTAAAAGGCCACTCCAGTAATAAAACGAGCCTCATCAAACTCGGTCATAGAAACAACGTACCGATTTATTTTCATTTGAGCCAGGCCAATTCGTCGCCCTTGAGCCCTCTTTAGTGTGTCGTGACAGAATCATTTATTATCGGATTTTATTTCTAAGATGTCGCAGCGGCACGCATTTTCCATTGGTTAAATCGCTAGACATAAACAGCGAGTTGAAAGGGTTTTCAACAATACGAATGATATATTGGTTTTACAGTTTTTGGGTTAAACTGCTTTGTTCTTCAGGGAATATATGTCTTTAAAGAGCGTTTCGGTGATAGAACAAGATTTAAGTTGATCCTCAATGGCTGGCTTTATTGGGTTATAAAGATGTTTGTAAATATTCATGATTTTTGCCTTCTTGTATTTATTTAGTACATTATTTATAATAAGTTAACTTCAGTTACCTAAAAGTTAATAATCTTGTCAAATAAATTAATAAAAATATACAAGCATGTCACACAATCCAGGAATCACATGCACGATCTGTCATAAAGCTAGAAATGAAGATTATCAGACATTTATGTTAAAGTTGACGGAAATTAATCCTACTACTATAACCGTCGCATAAAGGCACTGATCTAGAAAATTGTAGTATTTACTCAACTCTTCAAGAATAGTTTCAAAAATCAATTAATCTAAATTTGATGGACTGCTTCACTAAAGTCCTTTTTAGAACTAATAATTAAACTTGGTTTAATACCAAATGAATTTCGTTTTTTTTGTGAATTAATTAATGACTTAATTAATGAATATGGTAAAAAAATACGATTTTTTAACAAAAATTTATCAGTTTTAAAATATGGATTAAAACTATGACGTAAGAGTTGGTATAAGAATATGCAATTAGTAATAAACCGGATTATGGGTGCACAAATCAATTTCTTAACTTGCACTGACAAGTTTAAGTTACAAGTAAAAAAAATTATAGTATTTCTCCTATCTCCCTCTCTCTATAAACATAGAGATGTACAGGATATTGTGTTGTCCCTCACAGCAGTAACTTTAAGTGGGGTATATAAATTTCTCGTTATTAGACGCTCTGTAATTCAATTTCCTAAGAAAAAATTTGCCGGGTTATCAGCAAAAAAATGTTTTTATAAAATATGACAGTTTTGCAAATCGATTGCCTTTGACATTGATGTAGTAACTTTGTTGCTACGAAATTCACTATTCAATATGAGAGTAATACTGAAATGCAATATCTCAACTATAAAGTTGCAGCGCTTGGAGCAAATTAAAAAAGCTCTATTTTTACTTCTTCTTCTAATTCCGTCTTCTAATTAAAGGTTGGCGATCTCATTTTGTGAATGCGTCCCTGTCTCATGCCACATGGAATAGTTCTTCAATATTCACTACTGTCTATGCTCTTATATTACAAAGCCACGATTTTTTCTTTCTTCCTATTCCCTTCTACTTTCAATTTGTTTTTCCGCACAATATGATCTAAGTATGCTTTTTTAGAATATTAATAATCTTTGGTAGTGTCGTTTTATGTCCAAGGCGCTTTAGTACTTCTTTGTTCGTTACGGTGCAGATACCCTGAATGCGTTCCTTAGTATTTATATCAACGTATCGAATAATTCTAGTTTTTTAAGGACTTATGCTTTTAAGATCTAGGTTTTCACCCCATACAGTAGCATCAACCACACACACTATGTGAACTTTAGTTTAATTCGCAGGCACAAACTTTTAGTTTTTGTTTGGTTAAAGTATCACCTCTTTATTATGCGTATGCCGCTTTGATCCAAAATAATACTCTAACTTCTTGATAAGTTTGTCGTGTTCGACGTTATCAAAGGCCTTCTGAAAGTCGACGAAACAGTCGAATACATTTTTATTGTACTCTATACTACTGCAGAATTACTTTTAAGGCAAATAGAGTCTCTTTAGTTCCTAATCTTTTTCTGAAACCAAACTGCATTCCATCAAGTAGTTCTTCTTATTTGTAGTATATTTTCTATTGGATAATTTATAAGAGGATTTTCAAGGTATGACTACTATATATTTGTTACATGATTTGAGATTTTTTTGATGTAGCGGAATATAAGCAACTTTCTTAGAATAATCCCCGCTTCAAATATTATATTTAGGTATTCTGTAAGACTGGTCAAGTTTCTATCGTCTAATTCTTGTTGTCTTTGTTGGTATTTTTGTGCTTATGCCTTTCTTCAGTAAGGTTGATAATGTCTTCATTCATCCATGGTTTTTCGCTGTTTGGTCCTTTCTGCCCATGATTTATTCCCACGTCTTGCATTGTTGTTTCAACCTTGTTCCGGACAGTAGCAATATTTGTAGCTGATGCCTCGGATAAATCCCTCGCAATTAATCCGTTTAACTGCATTCAGGATGGTTCTTTTTTTAGATTTTCTAAGTTCACTTTCTTTGGTATGAGCGATCTTTGTAATTTCCGTAATCTAATTTTTACGTTGGCTAATAGCAAGTAGTCTACGGTCTTTTTGCTATTTCTAAACCATCAGTATAAAATCGAAATCTATTTGATTCCTTATAAGATTATTTTCATTATCACTAGCTGATGTCCAGCTAGAAAGTCGTCGAGGGGGTTAATAGATATATAGGGTGTTTACTAAATATGCGGTAAAAATTTAAGCGATTATTCTTTGGTCTATTTTAAGGATATTTTGTCCTTTTATATTTTTTTAAAGGACGCTTTGTTCTGAAGATACGACGCGAAAAACACTATTGATACTAACAATTATGATGATCGTAATCTACCAGGAACTGTTCAAAATGACTACCTCCGTTCGGATGCAAGAATCCAATTTTATCTATGTCGACTTTTGAACTCTTTTAACAATACCAGGATCCTTTCTGATTGCCAGCAATAACCAGCAATTATCCAATTTCTCAAGCCTTCTACATTTTCGACTGCAGTAGTATAAATTATTGACTTAGGTGTACCCATAGGAAATAATCCAGGAGGCTTAAGTCCGAGGATCGAGCAGGCTATAGTTGCGGTCCACTTCAACCAATCCAGCGATTTCCGTATAATGCTGTTAAAAACTGTCGAGATAAAATAATAAAATTCGCTAGTGCATCATCGTCCATAATTCACATTACATTTCTTGTAGCCAATGGTACATCCTGCAGAGACTAAGTTAGCGTTTATTCCAAAAAGTTGCAGTATACCTCGCCGATAAGTCTTTCTAACAGAAATACTAGTTGAAAGCGATCTTCAAGCATCTTGTCTGGATTTTTTCAGCCCAAACATGGTCATTGTGAAAACTCCTTATTGCATTTTTTGAGAAAATGACTTCATCGATAAAAAGAATGAGAGTCAGTAGTTAGGGGATTTGAACCAATGTGTGTAAAATCCATTGACAGTAGTCAATATGGAAGAAAATCTGCAGGAAGAAGTGTCTGAAAGCGTTGTATGTGGCATGGGTATAATATAGATTCTCTAACAGTCTTCTAAATTGTCCCGTTACTTACATTTAAAGCATTTGCAATTTTTCGAATAGAGGTACCTGCATCTTCTTTTATCATGGCCAGCACATTCTCTTTTAATTCTACCGTCCTTACGCCTTACTGATCCTCCATTTCGCTTTAATGCTCTTGTTTTACGCAATCGTTAATGAAGAAATCGCTTTTGAAGGTTTTTCTATTAGGAAATCGTTCTACACGTCTAAATTTTTCTAAAATTTTGGCGGTGATTGACAAACTTAAGTTTTTTCGATTACGTAAATCTATAAGTTTTCAAAAGTCCTAAATTGTTAGATTTTGTATTACTTGGTAGGTCCAGTGTAGTATGCTATACTTTGATTTCGGCCACCTTAATAATTTTAAATCTACCAAATTTATTACCTAGAAATTTACCTACTGTAATTTATAGATAGTTGAAATTCTTCTCCGCCCCGTATATTCGAAACAAAGCGTCCAGTCCATCATAAAAGGACAAAATATCAATATAAGAGAAGTCCAAGAACACATATTTCTCTTTCATTCCTATCTCCTAGACCAAAATCTTCCATAATATTGTCAACTCTGCTTTTAGTAACATTGTCGTTAAAATCCCCGATGGTTATTTTGACCTTGAATTCTTTCAGGTTTTTGATTAATTTAACCAAATACGAATTAGAACTTTTCTACAGTTTTTTCATTTTATAGGCTGGTGCATATTTTAAATGCCCACATGATGCTTGTGTTTTGCGATGTTATATCCTGAGTAGGATAGCACTACATCATACTTGCATTGTCCTCTGTTTGGTCACCTCACTTTACTAAGACTCTGTGTCTAATCTGCGTATCTCTAGATCAATGTTTATTAGGTTTCCACCCTTATTCTAATATTCATATTGCTATCCGGTAAAAAAAGTCGTATTTTCATTCTTGTTACTCTTCATATTCTTGTTCAACTTTGGGATTCTTCGTACCTTTGTCCCATTAAAGAAATACCAGCACTTTTCTTTTAACACTCATCGCCAAACCTCGTGTGCAAAACCATATTTTTTCACTATTAGATAAGAAAGTCTGATGTGAATTCAGCTACTGTTTCCTCTTTTGCTTTAATTTTTTTGGTGTTATTATTAAAATCTGAAGGTATTGACTTTATCCTTTAAATTATCATTTAGTTTGTATAAATAATAGGTTCTCCTATTATAAATAATTTAAAAAATATGAATGTTTCATTCATAATGAATGAAACTAGCAACTTTTATTAGAATTGCTTAGTATGGTTTCTTATTCAGATATATCAGATAATTAGTTCTGCCTAAAAAATTTGACCTTAATTTAACTTAATGATGTTCAACTTGATTCAACCAATATTCTTCTCATAAATTGCGACTTGTTAATGTACCAAATTTCATAATGAAACTCTTTGCAGGTGATACAACCTTAAGAGTTTCAATAATTTACTGAATCTAGCAGAAGTCTTCTTTGGGATCAGAAATCAATAAGCATTGTCAAGCTATTAAAGAACAAACTCAAAATTTAAATTTTTTTAATATGTGGGGTATAAATGCAAAACGCGACATGTCCATTAGATTACAATTTGAGAAAACTAAAAAAAAACTTTTTCGAGGTTTTCATTGCTTTATTAAAATAAGTTTTAATTATTGTTTAAAACTGAATTGTTAAATATGTCTACCCTACCATTTTGATGAATGCATAATCATTAGGCTTCTTCTAATTTAGAGCTATATTTTGGACATGTCGCATTCTGAAACTAAGGCTTGGACATGTCTTATTTTGCACACAACAATCGAGCAGAGCAATGATAAACCCAACTTACTAAAATTATTAGCTCCCGTTTTTTATTAGGAAAAAAAACCAAGTCACTTAGAAAAACTTTATTAGAATAAAAAAAACTTTTACAAAAACTTATTTTTAGATATTAATTTCTTCGTCACTTATTATTTCATTTTCATCGGCATCAACCTGCCTTTAAAAATTATTTTCTACATTGCTGTCGAAAATATTTTTAAAATAATCTAATGCTTCGTTTGATTTCCATTCATCCCCGTAGTGAGTCTTTAATAAGTTTGAAATGCTTTTAATTTTATCTTCTTTTATTCTCAGTCCAACTTGGAGTGTTTTAGGCCTTACTGCTTCAATTCGCTTCCCTTTTCTACAAATACCTTTTGCTTGTCCTAAATCACTCCTGTATAATGCTTCGCCTCTGACTAAAACCGTGCCTAATTTATTTTTGGTTAGAACTTTTTTTTTTGCTGGTTTAAATTTGAAGTGCCATTGTGTAGTAGGTTTTAAAGTTTTTTTTATTTCAGTTTTCCAGTCGAAAACCTGAAAATCTACACCCATTTAAAAACTGTTGCCCGATCTTTTATCATGTTCACGTAATGAGAAGGTTCTAGGATCTCCGCAGTTCTTCGGACTACTTTTTCGATATTGCCGAAAACTCTGTCAGGTGGCATAAAAGAATGACCTACTACAGGGAAAAATACTTGTATCTCTTCAATGTTCGGAGGCGCACTGGAATTAAACTAGTTGCAAAGCATTCCGATAAAAATCGAATTCTTATTCTGCCCCCACAACCATCGCAGAAAAGTCGAATGATTTTGTTAGTAGCTTTAAACTCATACGTACTTAGAGTATGATGAATAGCAGATGCAATCTCATTGGAGCTCCTGGGTCTTTCGACTTCTGTCCATGTATAACACCTTACCTTTTCTTTTGTTAATGGTGATTTTGAACTTCCTATGATAACTCCAAATTTAAAAAAGTTAATTTCCATTGAAAAATAGGCCTGCTGATTGGGTAATTTCGGTAGAGGTAAATTTTTTTGACAGTCAAAAGAAATATTTACTACTTCATCGGAGTTTTGTTTGAGAAAAGCAAAGAAGCTTTTGGCTTGAAGAGTATGGACTCTGTGATTTGTAATAAATGACTACTTTTCCTTAGGATCCGTGCATCTCCTAATTTTTTCTTTATATTGAAGACAGGTTGAACAAAGATCTGTTTGAGGTGTTCCGAATCCAACGTTGTATTTCCTATTAAAATATTTTCGAAAGTAGCACTGCTTCACTTTTTGATCAGGCTCAGCTTGTTCGTTGTAGACATTCCAAAGTTTTTTTATGTTTAAGTCACAAGGCAAATAAACACGATGTGGACTATCAGAGCGGCAATAGTGACTTTCGGTGCACCTTAATGATTCAATGAATGTCTTCATGCAAAACTTTTTGTCATCGTTTTTCCCATAACTCTCAGCCACGATTCTCCTTTGGTGCTGTTCCTGTGTTTATAAACTTTTTGACCAGGCGCAATATTCTCTCCTTTTTCACTTCTAAGATACCCAGAAATGCCTCCCTACATACTTGAACTGCTTTGCCGTCTTGCTGTCCTACCTTATAGGTTAAAGACACTGCTTTTGGCTTACTAGCAGCACGCCCTCTACTTCTTTTTCTTGCAGGCGTGGATCCTGAGCAATAACTTAAAAGAAATGCATCTTGGTCAGCTTTCTTCTTGCTTGAATAAAAACTTCTATGAAACTCCTTCATATCGTTCATGGTAAGATGCCAGCATAGAAATGGTCCATTACTTTCCCTATGTCCACATTTGGGAAATTCTGGTAAAGATTTAGGTGAATATCTGAAACAAAAAAAAAAAATAAGCTCAGAAAGCACTTGAAATAGCTTTGCCGATTGCTCGATTTTTTTTATGAATTTGTTTCTATAGGTTGGAATAGTCGTAGAAAATATGCATTACATTATTAATAATTTAAGCAATTTTAATTATTTCTCAAACAATAAAAACTCGGCAAAGAATTAAACAAAAACTTTAGCAACATTTTTAAATATTATTAAAAGGGCAAATATTTATGAGAAAAATATTAATATCACAGTCATTTAACGTATAGTAAACATTTATTACGTTTCTTAGTTAACTATTTATTTATTTTTATACTTGGTCTTAACTTACCTTGCTACTTTAGCTTTTTCCCTTTTCCATTCTTGTGGTTAAAAATATCTTTTTCGAGCTCGATTTTGGGTATCCGGCAAGAGTTTCTTGTTGTTATCGGCCATTATATTTATAATAATTATGAAAACACACGCACAGAATATCAATAAATTTCACCCTTGTGCTTGCATGCTTGTAAAGAAAAAAATAATAATACGTTTATACCAAAACATACGATTTATCAGGTGTTAGTAAGCTGCTCGCTGATTGGTCGTGTGGACAACGTCGCATTTTGAATCTCAAATGCAGGTTGCGATGTCGCATTTTGCGTTTAACCGAAATTTTTAACGAGCGTTTATAAGCGTAAATGTCGTGGTTTGCAGGCAAATATATTAGTGGCAGATAGAGAAATTTATACACTTTCTGGGTGCACATGATGGTCATTTTCGTTGAAAAATGGACATGTCGCGTTTTGCGTTTATACCCCACATATACTCTCTATTATTAAATAGATTTTGATAAAAAATAAAATAATTACTATATTATCTTTTGTCCTAGGCCTTTGTCTCTTGCGGTTGGGGTATCAGCAACATAGGATTCGTGATGATTTGCTTTGGAGTCTGCAATGGACTGGCTGCCATCTTTATTGGAGGAATCATCAAAATAACTGGAAGAACTCCAGTTATTTGCTTGGCCCTCTCACTACATGTTGCTTTAATAGTAACTCTACTAGTCTGGAGACCGAGTGAAGATAACAAAATTTCATTCTTCGTTTTAGCTGGACTTTGGGGGCTCTGCGATGCTATTTGGCTTGTGCAAATTAACTGTAACTATTCTTTTATATTTGTAAAGAGAAAAACTTAATTTAAATTTATTTTAGCTCTTTATGGCATTTTATTCCCCGGTAAAGAAGAAGCCTCCTATAGTAACTTTAGGCTCTGGGAGTCAACAGGTTCGGTGATCACATACGCTTATAGTCCCTATCTTTGTATTGATGTTAAGCTGTATTTGCTTCTTGGATTGTTGATCATTGGAGCTATAGGATACACCAGTATAGAGGTTATAGAGTGGAAAAGTAAAAATGCAGAAATTGTTAAAAAGAGACAATTTCAGTTAGTAAAGGGTAGTGAAAAATGTGGAGAAGTTGCTGATTAGTTGAAATTTGTGTAGAATATAAACAATCAGGGTGCCCTAAAGGAAACCAGTTCACCAGAGACTCTTAATTTTATTTTATTTAAATTAAGCTATTAATATAAAGTGAGTTAAGAATAGCATCCTGTAGAGCATAATAAGGAATGAGGACAAGACGATAAAATTAGGGTGAGAGGAAATACGTAAATACTTTAATGCCTTACGTGTCAATATTTATAAAAAAAAATGGTGTGGGCATATGGCGTTAAAAAATTTATAACGTATTTTCTGGATGAACTTTTTTTCCTGGTGTACAGTATTCCTGTATAATATGACAGTCATCTTAAATTTGATTTTTTTTGTATTTTTGTAAGATATTTCTGCTTTACCAGTATTAATACCTGAATATTAAACATTTTAAGGTTAAGTACTAGATATCCTAAATCTACATATGATACTTTTTTTAAATAGACTATATTCTTTGCTTACTAGACAATCCATTTTTATAAAATAAAATTTTATTTAAAATACGATATTCGTCTTTAACAAAAACACTATCCTTTATATATACCTACATATAATATACATTTTAACAAGCTTGTCGTTGTTGCAATTCTCGAAAGTGTTTTCCAACGTGGATTTATATTTTCTGAAACCGTTGAAGTAAAATTGAAAGAAATTTACTACAAACTATCTATCGAGTTTTCGTTTTAGAATGTTGCAGCTTTTATAAATCAGAATACGTATATAAATATTGTATTTTTATTGTAGTTATAAGTCCATCTAGTGAAACTTTAATTTAATTATTTAATGGCGTTTATCTTTTTTTTTGTACAATTTTGAAAAATATTTATTAGTGCTAAAGATTGGAGGGGCCAAAGGCTAGACTTCAATATCTACGCTACTGTAAAACTTCTTTAAATAATTTTATTGCTTGAAGATGTACGTCAATAAAAATAGTATTTAGAAAGTAGATACATATTTAGAACTTGCGAAAATAATATTGAAAAACACCTATTTTCTTTATACACAATATAAAAAAATTATTTATATGTATATATTAATCTGTTGTGTATTTGCTTCTTAATCCTAATATGTAGTTTCCTTAATTAATATGCCTTTATTTTCGATTTAAAAAAGTTTTTTTTTAAACAAGGACTAAAAGCATAACAATTATCTCATAATAATAACCGTAGCATATTGTATATAATTTATATTTTACATAAATATAAAAACATATTAAACCATAAAAACTTGCTAAGCTGTGATTTTTTAGTGCATTTTAACACTAACGTAGAATTTTTGTATTTTTATACCTGACAATTAATGTACCAATAAAAAACATTGTAATTTTATTATTATATAATATATTGTAATTAGTTGATAGTCCTGAGAATGTATATAAACTTTTTGGATACTCAATAAACTTTATGCTAAAAAAAGATGTGTTTTTAATATATAATACCGTTTACCTGATAGATTGGTGAATTTACATAAAGAGATTATTGATGTGGTAAATAAGTATGAATATTTTACTTCAACCCTTAAGAACGTTATAAGAGGAATAAAAGATTAAAAATTAATAACATATTTGGTTAAAAAATTACCTCTTTTAAATAAATTATTTTCTTTAAACTCAAATATTCCTAGAACATGACTAAGTGGAACTAAAAATGGACTAGTTTTGCATCAGATTTTAGGCATATTTAAAATAGAGATTCCCCCAAATAATTTTATTTTATTTATTTATTTTTCTTTAAGTATCTAGATGCAATCCTAAGTCAAATAATTACAATTTGGCCAAAAAAATTAAGTTATAATTAACGTACTTTCACCTTGTAGAAAAGTAGCTGCTAAGAACAAGAGAAATAGAAATTTCATTATAAAATTTATATACACTTTATGAAAATAACCCTCTATTAATTAAGCTCTGATAAGGAGATGGAATATCAAAATTTTGATATATACATGAATGAATATTTAAAATAATTATATTATGAAATACACATCTCAATACAATTTTGGATTTGAGTAAGTTAACTTCGATTTACTAACATTAGAACTTAATCTTAAATCTGCATCCATTTTAAGGCTCAAATTACAAAGTGTACTTGGATATATTATTCTGTCATATTAATAAGAAATATTTTGTAAATTTACTATTTTACATTATCGAAAGCTTTGGAATAGTTTAATGAAATCAAAGCAGTAGTGCTTCCCATGCTAATATCATGGAAAGCACTATGTCAACTAACACTAATTTAACAGTCTATTTCAATATTTAATCGAAATGATTTGTAGTCGAATCTAATTAAAAAAAAATAACATAGGAACTTATGACAGTTACAGATTTTCATTTACAGAAATATTATTTTTTTATGAATAATCTCTAAATTATACAAATATAAGTTACGTATTGTAATTATAATTTTAGTATTTTTTATACACAAATATTTTCGTAGTATTCATAATTCATAGTATGAAATAAACTAAATAAAAACACTTATAACTCATTGTTTTATTAAAAAAAATATCACATATCATACATTTAATGTATAATAAATTAATATTGTTTATACCCTTTTATATATCTCAGCACATAATTTCATATGCCATTAAAAAATCTAAACATTTCGAAGGAGTAATTAATCACATCCAATTAAATTATGCATTAATATTCATTAAACCTTTAAAATCGATAATATTTATTCTCAGTAAAGCTATTTCTTTATTAAAAAATGTTAAAAAGTATAATTTTAAATAAAGGGCTTAAAGATAAAATCAATCAAGTAAATGTTCAAAATGTTGGCCTTCAACTTCCATACAATAATACAGGTTTTGTTTAAACCTTTCCCGTATATTTTGCAAAATTTCTGGGGTATTTGACGACATTCATCAATTATTCTTTGTCGCAAATGGTCTAGCGATGTTGGCTGACTAGCATATATATTTCAGTTTTTAAATGGCCCCATAAAAAAAAAACGGGCTTAAGTCCGGGGAACAAGGAGGCCATTCAATAGCTCCTCTTCTTCCAATCCATTGTCCTGGAAACGCTTGGTCCAAATATTGACGAACCCTTGCAGCATAGTGGGGTGGCGCCCCATTTTGCTGAAATACTAGACGATTTTCCAAGTACTCGTTGTTATTTTCTAGTATCTCCATTAATGCTGGATGAATTGTATTTTCTAATAACTCCAGATACATCTCTCCTGTTAAATTGCCAGGTAAAAAAAAGAGGCCTACGATATGTTTACCAAAAATGCCAGCCCAAACATTTAATTTTTCAGGATGTTGTGTATGCACCTCACGAAATATTCTGGGATTTGAATCAGCCCAATAGCGATAGTTGTGACGATTCACAGTACCGTTTAGAAAAAAGGAGCATTCGTCAGAAAAACATACATTAAATAGAAAGTGTGGATCATTGACGGCTTGTTCAGATATAGTTTCACAAAACTGTACTCGCCTATCAAAATCGTCTTCGTTTAGTTCTTGTACGAGATGTATTTTGTACGGATGAAACTTTTTTTTTTTTAATATCTTCTGAATGCTGCTTTTATTAATACCAGACACGGTTGATAACTTCCTTATGCTCAGTGTAGGATCTTGCACAATATGGCCTAGAATAGCTACTTCTGAAGCTTCATTCACCACTGGATTATCCATTTCGCGCTTTTTGTTAGCCACAGACCCAGTTTCCCTAAATTTTTGAACCAATTCCAAAATGTACTTGCGATGGACCTGTCGATTAAGGTGTTGTAGTGTGTTAAAGAGCTGGGCAGTTCTATTAGCATTTTCATTGTTCGCAAAGAAAAGAGAAATTATTTCAACTCTTTCAGCAAGTAAATAAACCATTATCACACTCAATGTTGTAACTAACTAACTTTAAATCTGACAGCAGTAATTGACAACCACTATTAAACTTAAAAATGTTGCTATAATAACAGTCTCAACAATAACCAAGAGTTCGCTTGCAGAATTGGCATAGATACCTACGGGTTTAAAAAAAAAACAACAGAAAGTACGGTTCACAATGTAGGAGAACAAAATTTTTTGTATTTATTTAACCGCTAAATTTTCAAGCATTTTTTTTCATACAAAATTTTGACATGTTTTTGTAACTTTTATTAGCCCCTGTATCGAGTAGGCAAATAGTAACGATTTAAAACTTTAGGGTTATAATCCACATAAAAATACCTTCAAAATAAGGTATCACTCGACCCCCGGTTCTATTGAAAATTTTGGGGGCCCCTGTCACCCCCGCTAGGGCTTTGCCCTCAGGGGGGCGAAGCTAGCAAAAAAATCGTTCTCCCTTGAATCAAAAATTGACGGGTCTGAGGATTTTTTCGCAAATGTTCTGAGGGACCCAAAATAGGCTCTCTTTCGTTTTCAAATGGCCACCCTGTATAGACCTTTTCTATATGATCTGTAACTATTTAGTATATGTACTTAATATTTCGCCGATTTCACGAAGTAGAAGCTTTAAAATAAGATATATATTAAATCTAAAAGAGAATACCAAATTTTAAATGCTTAAGCGACTTTGGTGGTATTTTACAACAATTAGCAAAATTTTAATAGCTGTTTGTAGCGTATTACATCAATTAAAAAAAATAATTTACTTAAAGAATATGTTAACCTTTTTTAAATTGGACAAATAACTATTCTGTTATTACCTGAATGCAAATTTTCATAACACTGTGCAATTATTAAGATTTAATTCTTATAGGATATGCCCTGCCAAATAAGGTGTAGCATAGTTATTTTCTGACAAAAGGTCATCTATATTAAAAGTCATTCTTCAAATGTTGACTGTTGATTTATATCAATGTCTAAGTTATTTACCGGTTCATCAGAAGAATACTGCTGTAAAAATTCCCCAAAATTACCAATTGTTTTGCAAAAAAACATCTTCATAGTTAAAACTTTTTGACCTAGAACTAAAATTTATTATGACTAATGTTTTTATAATTGTAACACACTGTAAACTATTAAGATTGAAATTTATAATACCCTCTTACCTTATTTGACCAAAAAGTTTTTAAATGAGATGTTGATTCAGATTTTCCAGATTATAATATTTAAGCATAACTGCTCCTATGTAATTTGCCAATCCTGTATAATTTAAATCGATTACCTGATCTTCCTTCTTTATCAATTAAATACCACTTTTTAAATTTTGGCAACATGCCAGACCATATCTCCCAATAAGGTGAATCAACCAATAATGCACAGCCGTATTGCTTGTAATTACTATTAATTAACTGTGAGCTATTAAGGAACTCAAATAAATTATTCATCAAATGGCAAAACTCAACAGTGTGAATCGCTCCAGATTTTAAATCAACTGATGAAAAAAAAATTTTAGTGCTAGCTGCCATTGAGCTGCATTTGCTAAGCAATTTATGCAAATTTTCCTTTGATAAAATCAATTTTGTTTTTAATTTATGCATCTCTGGGGTTCTTAAGCAAATATGGTACATCAAAGATTGCCCATTACCAACAAAGGGATATAAAGTTGGCTTGTCAGTGTATGGTATTGGTATGGTATTTTATATATTTTTCTAAGACCTTGAATCACGAATATAAGAGCATGATTTGCTCGGTTAGGGTTTTCACTCAGAGAACATAAGTCTGTTAACCTTGATATTCCTTGACTGGATTGTTCATAAAAAAGTTCATGACTTAGAGATATTTCATCAAACATACAACAACGATCTAGTAAACTCACAGACTCTGCCTAAAAATTCAGGTATTCCAAAATTGGTTTGATTTGTCCATAATTTAAAGGTACATTGATGAGTTTAGCTTGATGAGTTCTTAGAGATGGTAATTGGAAAAAGCTTTGTCTTTTACTGACCACCCGCGACTAGAAGGTGGACGATTTGTATTTAGAAATTGACAGTTAATGAATTATTTAGTTACTTCCTTAAGAGTCTCTGCTATAAACTGAAACCTTTTATTAATATAAAGACACTTTAAAGAAATGATATCTGCTCTTTCATTTTTCAAAAGTAATCTCAATTTAAATAACTTGCTCACTGGTGTATAAATGGACATTCTACCTGATGTGCTCGTCACGAGTGAAGCTATCTTTTGAAAGACCAGCCTTAGCAAAAATGCCTTTTATATTCTCTAAGAAAAAATAATATTTATCAATAAACTTTGTGAAAATATTGATAACAAAAGCTTCCTGGTAGTATTGGTGCTGAAAAATTTGACTTGACATTATCTGATTAGCTAGTTGAAGTGGACATACCACTAGTGTCTACAGTCTGTCAACTTGCAACTTGAATTTCATTATCAACAAATTGGTCATTAAGAATTATTTTTTTTGGGGATCAGAATTATAATTTGAGGCAAAAAAATGGTTGGAAGAAACTTTATAGTCATTGCAATCCCTTAGTGAACTGACATACCTCCATCAATACTTTCTTTAATATGGGGTCTTATAAGAAATGTAAAAAAACGTCCATAAGACAATTAATAACATAGATATTCTTATACAAGGGACATTGACAGGATAGTACTGTCCTAGTTTTAGATTGTGACAAAGAAATAGCAATTCTGACATTGCTGCTGGTTTCAAAAAAACAGCAAAAAACAAAAAAACAAAAGAGAGTAATAAAGAGAAACAAAATTAAATTAGTACATTTTGAAAACAACGACCCGTTAACTTTTAAGTAAATAATAAGTTTCAGGTATCTAAATATTCTTAAATGTTTTTTCCATTTATTTAGCCCGTGTTGTCTCGACCAAGAATCCTATATCTAGAAAACATGCTCCATCCCAATTTTATTTTTTATGCCCTAATTTTACAAGAAATCAAACTTGAAACTAGAAATTACGGTGAACAGAAAGTCATTAATTTTAGAAAACTTTTCTTGACCCACAAGGCAACGCCAATGCCTTCCCAAAACTAAAAACATTTTAAATGTAAAAAAGTCAACGTCAAAACTGTCAAGATTGTCACTAATATCAAATCTGTCAAATTTTCCTAATGTCAAGTCACCTTAAGATGGACGCCGTCCGAAATTCCCCTTTGGCGAAAATATACCTGGACCCCAAAAATGACCACTACCTGATGGCCACCATTTTTATACTGGTTGTGTCCTTTTAATGTTGGTCTCTCTGAAAATTTTAAGTGTTGCCAACAAAAAATATATTAAATAACGGTAATAAAGTTGATAACGCTAAAGTTTGACGTGTGAGTATAGCGGATTGCCTAGTTTTTGGCGATTTGTAAACGACGCTTAGGTATATCGTCTGCAACAGGCGATGTAGCTTCCTCCTTATTTAATACGTGGATAATGTATAACCATCCTTATTTAAACGTATTTGATTCACTGTTTCTTAAGACCGAATTATTGTGATGTGTCTGTCTGTGTTTATGATAGAATAATATATAAAGTTTTTTATTGTTACTATATATCTACACCCTTGCTAATTACAAACTCTCATAAAATCATCTATATTTTGATTTTTATAGATAGTTGTACCTATTAATGTAAAAAAACTGTACATAGAAGGAAAGTAAAAGTCGTAATAGTAAAAATAGAAAGAAAATAAAAATGTTTTTAACCTATTTGTTAAATAAATACAAGCAAAAATTTAAATGAAGATCATCATTTTCATGGTATTAGGATTTATAAGATTCAAGATTATCAGAATAATAAAACAAATATTTAAGTGCATGAATCGATCCCAAGTTAATTGAAACTTTGTCTCATTTTAGGTGCGGATTACTTTCCTTCATAAATTTTAACGAAAGTACAAGAAAAATCATAGATCTAACGCAACTATCTTAAATTCTTAACTAAATGTAACTTTCTATTTTGTATTTGTAAACATAACCTTTCAAAAACTTTATTTGTTTTGTTTTCCTACAATTGGCACCACTGAAATTTGTCAGATTCACCAACATCGAAAGGACACAATCACGCAAAATAGCGGCCCCTTAGTAGTAGTGGGGCTGGGAGTTACGCGATTTGCCTAACAAATATTTTCCAGTTGGATTTAAATGTTTTGCTTTAAATAATTTTTAGCAGGATATGTATTGAAACATGACAGCTGAGTACTTTGATTTACGGGATAACCGTTGAGAAACACTCAGGAATAGAAAGCCACTCATGGACGCGACGAAAGATTTTAATGGACTACTTAACTAAAAAGATTTACAGAGCAGGCAACCAACACAGCTTATAAATCTAATACAAATAAAACAAATACGTAAATGTTATCTAAACATGGTAAACTTTAGATTTTTACAATAATATGTTTAGCTAGAACCTGACAGCGATTTGCTGTCAGTGAAGTTACGCGGCTTTCTCATCAGTGCGACGCATACTAGGAACCAAATTAACTCACTAGCTGATCCCTCAAAATATGTTAGACTCTCTTAGATTAGGGTTTGTTAAGAGTTTTCTCTCTTCTGAATAGACCAGATGCCATACACCTCTACACACTCTAGTATATATAAGCCTAAACAATAGTTATTGTTAGTTACACTTAAATGAAAGTTCAGAAATTAGATTTTACTACAATTTTATTGCTAATAATTTACTTATTAGAAAAACTATTGCGATTCAAGAATAATTTAAGTTACACCTAATCTTCAAGTCTACAATCCTTGACTTCATTAAAACTTTAACGCCATTCAATAAGTGATGAGCCACTGAGGTACCAACGGCAAAAAATCAATAAAAAGGTTATATTATTATAATCACAATGGTAACGAAATGGAGTAAGCCCTATAGAAAAATATCGATATAGCCATAAAATTTTCCATTAAAAGTCTGGCCCATTATAGATAGCGCACATGTATTGTCCCACATCTAAAAGCTTAGCCATGTCGCGTCTTTTCGAATCAAAAGCTAAATGCCTTTCGGAGCGGCCGCTTAAACTTCCTGTTTTTTGCTTACTGTGGCCTCCTTTTTGTATGTCCGCTTTGATCTGGCCTCAACAATGGAGAAAATAGAGACCTTTAGGGCGGATATGCAGAGAAGACTGTTTAGAGTTCCAGGAAGTTTTATAGGAAGAGATATACGGGAACTAATAGTTTGTTACGGATGAGCAATACAAATACGTCTTTATATTTTGCAAGGGTTAAAGAGTTATTATTGCATAATTTAATTTACTTTAATTTAGTGTTTCTAAAATGAATAATTCTTAACTTTTTTAGGTGACAATTTTAATATTTCTGAGAGGCATACAAAATTCAAGGTTTAAACCTACAAGAAAGGTTATAAAATCAAAACCGAGATTATTTCGAAAATAATTGTATAAAAAGAAATACTTAAACACTGACTTGAATGTAATGGTTCTGTGGATCTTTGGAGACCATTCTTAAAGATAGTGCAAGGCAAATAAAGTAACAAACTATTTTTTCAATAATTTCTATTTGATATTTATTTAACAAAGCTTATATTAAAAGTTATACAACGGTTTTTATTTAAATACTTCCTGTTTTCTGCTAAAATGTTAACCATATAAATAAATAGTATCATTCTTACAATGACAATGTAATTTATAATTTTTATGCAATTTTAAAATTTTTATTAATCTTCAATGCAAAATGCCTTAGGGGATTTGTACTGAAGCTTGTCTCTTGATTACATAGATGGCGCTGGTTAACACGCCTGAAGTTAGCAATGCTGCACCAATCATCACATAATCGAGTTACTTAAGTTTATCAGTTTTTAGGTTAAAGTAGGGCCTTAAAGGCAAATAAAATTAAGAAAATAAATAAAATAATAATTTCATTAGAAAAGCTAAAGATTAACAAGGGAATTATGAATCAAAGTAATTAATGTATAAGCCGAAATCTCTTCGAATACATTTTTATATTTTCCGTTGTAATTTTTACCATCAGTCAAAATCATAATGACTAAGAACCTTAATTGACTATTTAATCTACGAGTTTTAATAGGCTCAATATTAAAGAAAGAACTGCTGCTCTGGCTTTTTCTTCAAATAAAGAAGGGTATAATTGTTTATTTATGCCTATGGAGAGTACTAGTGGACCGTATTTATTTACATTTTATCTTCAGCAAAGGACTACAGCTTATATCGCGTTAATTGATTTATCACATAAAAGTTAAATCAAACTTGTAAAATATAAAATATGCCCATTTATTGACTTGAGAAATACGAAACCGGAGCAGCTATTCAGTATAGCAGGTATAAGCTATGAAATGTCTTTAGTGTCTCTAAATATACATAATTTAATTTAGTGTGCGTCAGAATCCGTTTTAGTGACCACAAGCTAGTAGTTGAAATAGTTGTTAGGTTTTTAAATTCCTTTAAATTGACTGTGGTGTTAGGGAAGGTGTTAGGAAATTATTGGAAGGTGGGAAGAAAGAAATAAGGACTTTTTATTCAAATATCGGCTTTTTATGGAGTCTCATTCTTAGGACACTACAGTCAACAATAGTCGTTATCATTGTAAACGCAATTGGGAAATTTAATTTTTTTTGAGCTTTTTTCTTAATTTTAATTAAGTTTTTGCAAAAATTTGAATACGTGTAGGAGACAGATAAAACAGTAATATTTACAATTATTTTTAAAATAATATCTCTGTTATTTTTTAAAGGAAATTGCAACAGCATTAAGAAACAAATACAAATTCGTCTATAAACTTACATGCATGTAACTCTTATGTTCTTGTTTTATAAGATATAAAAGACTAAATGGTTATTATTGCAAATTTCAATTTAGTATAATTTACTGTTTTTAAAATGTTTGAATTTTTGTTCTATTTACCTTGCTTCAATACATGTATGGGACTTAAATTAATTTACCACAGAGAAATTAAATTATAGATTGACTTACAATTTTCCATTAAAGACATAAACGATAGTAATAAGCTTGAAAGCAAAAGAAAATCATTTATATTAAGTACCTATAAAATTACTAGATGTTCTTTCTATTATATAATATAACGATGTTTTTTTTCCCTCTGTCGAAGGTACCAATCTTCAATAAATTGAAATAATTTCAATAAATGGGGAAAATATTTGTATGGGTATTATTAAAAATTCATAAATTCATAATAAGGGGAAGCTCTAATTCTATACAAATTACTTATGTTAACCTGCTTATCATTTAAAATAATATTATATGTATTTATACCTATAAAAATGTAAGTTAAAAAAATTATTGTTTAGTCATATTTAAATTGAATAGTTGCTTTCTTGTTTAAAAATAAAAAGTATTTAACACTTGAAAAGTTAGTTAGTCACTAAAATGCAGAAATAATAAGACAATTAATGAGAAATTTCAGCCCTAGCTTAACCACTCTATTAGCAAACCTATTAACACATATAAATTTTTGTTATTTCATCCTTAATATAGAATTAACTATATAAAATGAATATGGTGAAATTCTTGCACTTTTTTTGGAATGAGTTTATAATTTGAAAAGATAAAAATCATTATGTTCAAATATGTTATCAAATATGTACTTTGTGACGCCATCTAACAGTGATGCTTTAAAACGTGAATTAAGATCACCAGATTTAAAAAGGTAAAATATTCAAAGAAACGTGTACCATAATCATTTAGATCATGAAAACAGCAAATTAAGCAGTGTTGTTCGTTCTATGAATTAATTAATTCATTAATATTATTTATATATTAACTGTATTTTTAGTGTATGGAGACAAAATATTTTGCTTGCTTGCAAAAAAGTATAAAAATGTTGCATTTTGTTATTAAATAGAGTTAACTAAAATTTATCAAATCTAAGAATTGATTGCTATGAAAAGATTAAAGAAAAAATATTTTATAACAGATAACAGATTTATAAGACATTATAATTTTTTTAAACTTAATTTCCATTGCTTTTTAAATGAAATTTAATAAACAAATCAATTTTATATCTCCGCCTATGACTATTTATAAATCGAGCACCCATGCTTGGTACGTGGTTCCCACAATATTATTAATCTCTAGACAGATATGCAGTTCTGATATAACCTTATTAGTACACAAGAAAAATTATACGAATACGGTAGTGCAGCCAATTCCAGATTTAAATCTCAAACAATCGTTTTTTTTTATAATAACTCCTAAGTTTTTTTGAAAATAAAATCATGTGTGATTCATCAGCATACGTAGAAGATATTTCGATGAGGCTATTTAAGGCTAATGCGATAAAATTCGACGATTTCGTTCTGGAAACAGGGGCAACAACACCGGTTTATTTTGATTTTAAGGTTATAGTTAGTTACCCTGATTTGATGGTAAGCCACTTAAAATGTTTTACAATTTTAGATAGTGTGGATATTTATAACCGCGATAGGAAAAATATTCTCTAAGAAACATAGATTTCTGGTATATTCCAAGATGTTTTAAAAAAGCTTTTTTGTTTTAAATTAGTGGTACCGATTTTGAAAATTTCCATAAATTGCTGAATCATTATTTAAACATTTACCATTTACTTTCTTTGCGCACGTTTGTTCTGTCATAGTATCGAACCCTGTATAACGAACCTCCTTCTAAAAATGTTAATTTCGTTTCATTTAAAGGTATTGAATTTTTAACACCAGGGGTTTGTATGGTAGTAATAGCATGTACGGAATGGCACTTAAAATTACGTGGCAGTAGTTTCTTGTTCTGTTCATGCAATGGTAGTTTTTTTAGGAAATGTAAAGTTCATTTGTCAACTCCCTGGACGTAGTTGCTTATTTCTTCATTTTCGACACTTGAGGTCATTCCTATGATTTGCAGAAGGTTAAAAGTTAATTTTTTAACTGGTCGATCATTTCTCATTTCTCATAGGAAATATAATTTAATCCCAGTTTTCTAGTGAACTGTTTAACTCTCTGGAAGAAATTTTTTAATTTTTCCAGGGAGTTGAAAATTCATTATTCAACTTCCTAGATGTAATTTATTATTTATTTTAGGCAGTTGAACTCATTGTTTAACATTTTCAGGCAATCGACTACCTGGAAAAAAATATCTTATGTCTTTTAGTCAGTTAAAGTATTTTTTTTCCAGAAGGTGTCAATGTAATTATTAATAGCCTAGGAGTATTTCTTCTAGGCTCAAACTCAAGCTAAGAAACCACAACAACAAATTATTTAAATTGGTTATTATTTTGACTAAAATGCATAGGTCAAATAAAAAAATTTGTTGATCATTGCGAAATAAACTCAGAATTTTAATTGATATAATTTTAATTACAAGGTATTTTAAAAATTTGCTTTATGCACTAATCATAAGGAAAAGATTCGAGATTGAAACCATTAAGTTATTTCATTGTACTAGCTCTGGATATTTTTTTGTATTATGAATTGAAATTTTTGGTAAGTTTTAATATTTTTTTTAAATTCTTGTATATTTGTGAATCTTGGTTACTTAAAGGGTACAAATTTTTAAATAGTAGTATCCTAGAAGGAAAAAAAAGAATTGGGATATTCTATGGTATAACCAGCATATATTATTTATGTGTTGGGTATTTCTTAAGAAAAATGTGCATTTTGTCATAGAAATTTTAGGTAATAATTATTATTTCAATTGCCAATTTTTTAGATTGCTTTATATTTTTAAAAATTTTAAAATAAAATCGATATTTATATCCGCTCATTTATATTCTAGCAAGATATTTTGTTATAAAATATCGTGTAGCAAAATATTTTATTGTTGGTGCTGAAAATTCAAGTGTTTTATATTTTATTGAATATAATTTATTATATAGATTTCAAACAAAAGTTTCAAAAAAAAAATTAGCCTATGGTTCTTTATTACTAAGGGATTTATTTCACTTTAGAACCTTTTAGTATTACACATGCATCTATTATTTTTGTTTATTTTTCAATATTTTTAATTTAAAAATAATCCTAATTAAAGTGTATTTTAATATATTGAATTTTTATTTCTTTTATTATTAAAATTTTATAAAATAGAATTTTGTAATGCAAAAGAATCTGGTATCAGCAACGAAGTTTAAAAACTCATAGCCAAAATTCAGTTTTTTCAAACATAATCATAAAAATCGAAATTTAAAGATCAGAAAAACATCTTTATTAATAAACAATTAATTTTAGTTTAATAATTTTTACAATAAAAAAAAATAAATCCGAAAACTTAAAAAAAAATATATAGGAAATTTATTTTTTGTCGAAGGGAAAATTTTTAAAAGAAACTAATTAAAAAGCAAGAGAAGTTTAGACATAACCTTTTAGAAACTTAAAATTTTATTAAAGATGCTATATTGCTTTTTAAATGACAAACACTTACTATAGAAGTATGTGAAATTTTTCCAAATACTAATAGACCAATTTTAATGTACCTAGTAAATATTATACCTTTTAAATTTTGTTCCTACTAAGGTCCAGATTTAAAAAAAACAATTAAACTATTTTTAATTACTGCTTAATTTTTGTACATAGCTCATATAAAAAAAATTTTCTATAAATACGAGCTGGTTCGAAAATTTTAATAACAATTTATGTATGAATTTACCATCTAATTTTCAAAATTATGTTAATTGTCGGAAAAAGAATTATGGAATAGCTTAAGGTATTTTTGAGTAATGTTTTTAACGTACTTTTTCTTCTTTAATAAAAAATTCAAAATATTTTTTGATTAAAGGATGTATTATTTATTAGTAGGAGATCCTTGAGAGAGAAAAAGAAAACTAATAATAACTGTATTTTGTATTAATAATAACTTATTTCCAGATATTGGTTTTTGCAATATTGGATTAATTTTTATATAAAAATGTATTTTATCATAGAATTTTTGGCTAATAGTTATAATTTTAGTTTCAAATTATTGGGATTTTTTTATATATCGTTCAATTAAATTTTTCATTTTCGAAATGAAATTTTTTATCTTAGGAAAAAGGTAATAATTGTATCCGCATATTTATGATATAAAAAAAGGTAACAGAAAGAAACTATTGAGGTATTTTATTATAAAATTACCTGCTGGTGGTGTCTGAACCTCTTTTTGAGTAGTAATTGGGTTTTTTTGATAAAATTGCGTATTTTATATTTTATTGAATATAATTGCTTATATAGATTTTAAATAGTAGTTTAAAAAAAGCGACAAGTGAGGTATTATAACACAGTATTATTATTTATAAATTAAGTATTTACTAGAAAGAACTGTCGTTAAAATCGACATTCCTTTAATAACTTACTTACATATTTTCTTAATTTTTGAATAAAAAATCAACTTTAAAAACCTTAATAAAAAGGTCAGTTTTTAATTAAGCCTTATAATATTTTTCAACAATTTTTAAATAAAAAAAAGTAAAATGATTGAATTAAGATTCCTTTTATTAACAAATTGAAAAAAATAATATATAAAATTTGTCTTTATAGTGCAGAAAGAAAGCATTAGATAAGATAATAAATTTAAAAATATAGTCTAAATTCAGATATCTTAAGTAAAAAACGTAATGAAAAATAAAGCAAGTTTCAATTTTAAATTCGAAATGCTTAACTAAAATATTCTCTAAATATAGTTTATGATATATGATCAGATATTCCACGAATGTATATTAACATTGTAGATTTTTTTTTGCTTTATTATAGGTGGATAATTTTTAGTTGTATTTTTATGGAGGTTATTGATTAAAAAAAGAAATTTAGACATAAACTTTAAAAAACTTCAATATTTAACACCCTGTATACAGTAAAGATTTATGTTATGCCATCAATATTTTCTTTAGACCTATTTAATTGATAATTGATTAATAATACCCCCTAAATTAATGGACCTACTAGAAGTTTTAATTCAAACAAAAACATTGCTTTAATCATTAAAGATTTTTTTCATAATTTCACGTTCACACGCAAGTCAATCGCAGGATATGACACATACAAAAATTTTATCTCCATGCTATCGGCTGTTATTGCATTTTCTTATGTACATTATTTTTTAGTGACCGATTTATGCAATAAAACTGTTTAAGTCATTTCCTTAAAATGTTAAGTAGTAAAAATTTATGATTCTTTATGTTGTTTATTCACACTCGTTTAATTTAATAGTGTTGATAAGATGCCAATGAAAATACGCCAACCATTTTTTTTAATATCAAAACGATGTTTTACAATTTGTTCCCTTTAGCGATATGGCACCATATCCAAAAATTTCACTTACTCCTTTTCTATCACCATATTTTGATTCTATGCTCCAAAGACTTCTTTAAGTTGTGTTTTCCTTTATACAATAATAAATGTGAAAATATTAATTTATATTTCAGAATAAGTACCTATATCGCCATTTAAAGTCATGTTTTAAAACATAAATTAAGATCACTTGATCTAAATACAAACCGTTCAAAGAAATAATGTCGCGTTTTAACTTTTATACTAGGCCGACAATAGTCACGCTTTAACATCTAAATTAAGGTATCTGGAACCTACTAGAAGTTTAAATTTCTTTCAGACTCATTACAGAATATAATATTTTAAGGCAATTTTAATAAAAAAAAATTATTTATTTCCTATAAAACCATAATTAAAATCAACTTGTACTTTTTAGAGAGACCTTGCAATCGTTATAAGCATTAGAGTCAACCAGATACTTAAACAAAGACCGAGAAAATATGTGATATGTGGAATACCCTACAGCGCGGTACCAATAACAGCATTGGTATCTCAAGACACAGACTTACCCATGATAATAAAGAGAAAAGAGGCAAAACCTGGAACAAAACTCGTTGAGGGAGTATGGAATAAAGGAGATCGTTGCATTTTGATTGATGACGTTCTAATGTTTGGCGATAGTATCATTGAAACCGTGGATCAAATTAGGGCAACCGGTAAGTTTAAAATTATCATAAACTCTTTATGAATCATTAATTTTTGCATATTTAAGGGTTCAGATGTAAAAATGTAATAGTTATTTGTGACCGACAGCATGGAGCAATAGCAAGGATAGCCGCCAAGGGTGTCAGAGTCCACGCTCTTCTTACCTTGACAGAAATAATGGAGCACCTCTTTTACGAGGGATGCGTTACACAAGAAACTTTCGATAGGGTTCAACATTATTTGGCTGCCAATCAACTCCCACGAAATTAAAAGCAACCTCTTATGTTTTTATTGTTTATCTTATAATTTTACAGTATTAATAAATGTTTTATTCAATAATCTTAATTCATATGGATAGTCTCTGCATCTAAGGTTTCTAAGTTTTTAAAGAAGTCATCGGCGAGTTCTTGGGCTTTTTCTTGTGAGGATAATAACGCTTTATCTACTTGTAGGCAGACGGTTAAACGGTTGTCGTAAGTCGTCACACAAATTGAAACACCTAATAAAAAGAGAAAAATTAAAATACAGATTTTACTAAAGTTAGGAATAAGAAAAAAGCCTACAATATTTTAAATAAAATCCTTTGATAAGAGATGTTTTTGTATTTTATAATAATGTATTACATATAATTTCTAAAAGGGTATAACAAATGATTGAAATAATTAAAATAATTAATTTTATAAAAAATTAACTATAACTAATAATAATTATTGATATTTAAAAAGTGTGCGCCATGTATTCTAGATATAAATATTTTTACCAATCTCCGATAAAAAAATTTATTTCCAACACATAGATAAAATATGTGTTGTGTGTTGTTTCTAATAAAATATTCCTCTTAGATTAATGTAGATCAAAATAATAAAGAATTATATATTTCAATCATTTTTAATACCCAATAAATTTCTTAAATTCTTTTTTTAAAGAAAATTATTCTTTGTTATGTTTTTATTTTATATATTCATTTGTTTATGCAAATATATTTTGTCTTTAATTAAATGTAGTTTTTAATTTTTTCACATCTTATATTTAAGCCAATATTTATTTATCTTAACATAAGTATATTTTTTGCTTTAAATTCGCCAGGATTAAAAAAAAAGCTTTGAAAATAAAAAATTAAATGTTATTATTAATAAATATTATGCTGAGCCACGTTTCTCTGATCTAATCTATCTTGTACTACTTATACACATTTTTAATTAATTTTTCTGTTTTTAATACATATAAAGGCATACCACTTTGTGATACAAATATTTAAATATTTAGTCAGAAGGTGCCATTGTTGCTTTCCTAGATATTCTTAAAGAATTTGGAATAATAAAAGGCAATTTTCCTTAAATTAAAAACTAACTTAATTTTTCCAGAAATACTGAATACCGAATACTGAAGTTAAAGAGAAAACTAAATGTAAAATATTTAAACTATATTGGAGAGATTTTTAGATGTTAATTATGCCAAGGCACTTATATATCATTCTTATAATAAATACCTAATTTTAATATTATTGTTTATTCTCTTTAGGTGAAAAGAAAGATAAACTTTAATTTAAATTGTGTTTTTCTTAAATGACTTTTAAGATCGACTACTTTATTAAGTAAAATTTATACTATTTCCTTTCAGTTAAATGCTATAATATAATAAAACACTTGCATGCATATTATGAAGCACTTCCCCTACATTATATGAAAATACTTGTAAAAAAAAATATTAAAGGATGTAAAATAATTTTTTAAATAAGTTTAATTACAATACATTAATTGAATAAATTTGTCCACTTAAGTTATGCATGATAAGTCCTATGGAAAAATTTATAGTTATAAAAGTAATTGTTATTATATATCTAGTAAATATTCTTATGTTTTTAGTTGAAATGCCTGAGGTTTTAGGTTAATTACATAATGTCAATAAGGAAAAAGTGTCTTTCCTTTTCAATAAGAATTTTTTATATATGGAATTTCTCATTTAAGAGGCACTTTAATGATAAATATTTAATGATTTAAAATCAGTTGTGAAAGTTTTTTTCAATAATCTGTTTTGGGCTAAATTATTAGTTCATAAAAGGACAGTAAAAATAATTAAATTTAAGAGTATACAATTAATTACTGTGAAAAATAGCTGCTGTAAAAAATCTAGAAAGGCGTTAGTAGGACACAAAATAATAGAACTACGAGTTTAATTAAATATATTCTATAGTATTGTAATAATATATAAATTATTAAAGAGAAATTACTTAATTATTTTAAAGTAAATATCAAAGAAGAATGGGAAAAAAAGTGATATGCTCGAATTATTTTTTAAAACCTATTTTATTTAATATTACAACAGTAATTCTAGTACAAGGAATCTTTGAAGAAGAACTAAATTTAAATAAATGTTATACCTAAAATATCCCTTATCTATCTACAAATATTATTCTGGGTAAAAGTTTTTAACTGTCTTAAATAATACTTTTAATAATGTTTAAAGGTAAAACTATAATTTAAAAGTTCGTTAGAAGAAAACTATTATTTAGTGTTCTGTGGATGATTGAGTAATAATTCGAAACTTCGAGACCCAATCTCTTATATTTTATATTAGACGCAAGTTCAATATCATCCTACAATTTTTAATAATACGTGTCAAAACTGTAATATAAAAAAAATATAATAGTGTTCATTTAAGTTATGCATAATAAGTAAATAAGATATTTCTAGAAAAAATATTTTTTATATTACAGTGCATAACTTTAAAAACTAATAAGAAATGACAAAAAAATCGCTTTTTAGGTTCTACTACACTACAGCCTCATAACGTGTAACAGTAGAGAAACCAGGTCAGGAAATTAACGTGTTGTACCATATATTATGCAGGGTGCTTAAAATATCCTTTTTTTATCTGTTATATGAACAAAAAGAATCGCGTCTATTGTTTTATATAAACAGCAAGGGTTTGTGTTTTTGTCCTAATTAGTCACTTCTTTTGATACAATATCTTCAATGTTGTTCATTAGAAACGATAAAAAACAATGAATATAAAATTCAATAGGTTTTTGCTATAGGGATTTCATGTGTTAGTTTTTTGTATTCACTTATTTTCATAATACATGATAAATAACTTAATTAATGTAGCAATATCAATTAGCTTAGTAGTGATTGGCTAACGAATAAGTACCAAAATATTTATGTAGCTTTCATCGTAGATTCTGAAGATATCAGGCAGAATTTTTAAAACAGTAGAATATGTGAATATTTCAAACTCAAACTCAAACTCAAAAATGCTTTATTGTCACTATAAACATAGAAGTTGTAGACAAAGCCAATAGACTGTATATTAAAGAAATAAAAACAAGAAACTAATTTAAAATAAAATAAAATTATATAAAACTTTGAAAAATACTTAAATGCTAATCATTAAAAAATTCACTTAAACTATAGTACGCTTTACTAGCAAGAAATATTTTCGTCCTTGTACGTAGGCTTTTTTCAGTCTTAAGTTGTCTTATTTCTAGTGGAAGTTTATTAAACAGCTTTCTACCTCCATATATGATAGAGCTACGGACAAGTTTAAAATAAGGAATGGGTAGCCTCAACAAATAATTTTGTCGCGTATTATAGTGGCTTCCTAAGTGGAGTTCCTGTTTATATTTTCTAAAAACTAAGCAAACTGTTTCCAAAATAAAGATACAACACAGGGTTAAAATATTATGACTTACAAAAAGCGGGCGACATGAGTCACGAGGCTTGGCTACACGTAGATATCTAATGGCCCTTGTCTGGAGTACCAACACTGAACTAAAAAGTGAATTTGAACATGAACCCCAAAAGCAAATTCCATATCGAAGATGCGACTCGATAATCGCGAAGTATGCAGATCTGTCGATGGAGAAATTAAGACTGGTGGCAATAACCCTTAGGGCGTAGCAGCCTGATGAGACTTTTCTACATACATTCACAACATGGTCTTCAAATTTAAGGAACTTGTCTATGGAAAGACCCAAAAACTTACTGAACGGTGGCATGGTGACGGCTTCATTATTTAAACATATATCATTTGTATTACATTTAAAATTAAGAATATTTGTTTTAGAAACATTAAATGTCAACAAATTTGCATCACACTAGTCTTTTATTTTTTAAAAATCTGCACGTATATTGGCCTCCATTTGAGAAACATCAGAGTCGTGCCAGAGGATGGTGGTATCATCGGCAAGCAATGTAAATTTGCCAGTTACCTGCAGTTGTGGCAGATCGTTCACATAAATGAGAAAAAGTAAAAGACCAAGTACTGATCCTTGCGGAACATCCACATTTATATTAAATTCCTTAGAGATACCACCATTAAATTTGACAGCCTGGACACGATTTGATAAGTAGGAACGATATTTGATCATAAAAAGTTCGGTCGAAAATATTTAACAGTATGGGAACAGTACTTATATTCCTCAAGTCAGAAAATATATGATTCTTTCGTAGTGGAATTCCCAGAGCAGTTTTCCAGATTGTAATTTGTTTCTTCTCTATAGTCGTATTAACACTGTGTAAAATTATGTGATCTATTACAGTGCCGCATCTTTTTGCATTTAGAGTAGAATGTATTTCAGTTAGTGTATCTTAGTTTATTTCTGAGTTGAATAGAGAGGAGTTATGGTATAAAATTTGATTATTTGGGATGTTTGATATGGGTTACAAAAAGAATGTAAAATGACTAAAATTATTCGCTGGGGCTTGGGAGGTTACTTGGTGTAATGTGTTTTTTTTTCTGAATTTTATAAAATTTAAGGAGTTTTCTAGTATTTATAACATATTTATTTTTTGCAGCTCTAGAATCTTTTATAGAATATGTGGTCAGCCCATTAATTTAATTATTTAACCAAGGAGCTTTTGGTTTTGTTGCTCTAACCTCTTTAATGCAAGTTTGTTTAATAAAATATTCTATCATTAATTTGCTTGAAAAATTTTAGTGTAATTAAGTTTTTTCCTTATAAGATTTGATGCCACGACATATTTAAAAGATTATCTTCGAAATTTAGTTAAATAAAATTTCAATAATAAAGACAGTTCTTTAATATTAGAAATTTTTCAGCAGGTCATATAAAGAGCAATTTGAATTTTACCATAAATGATACAAATTTATAAATTTAGGCGAATGCCATAAACTATCAGTAATCTTAACAAATCCCAAGTGTATAATACGGCATTTACAGACCCCCAAATAGTAACGTTCAAGTATTTCTTAGAGATATAAATAAAATAATAAAGAGTAAAAAAAAGTGTATAAAATTGGTAGAACAAAAAATTGAGAAAAAGCCAAATCTAATATCTTTTAGCAAATTGGCAGAAATTATTAAAAAAATACCATGCTCTTAGTAAGATACTTTAAAAATTAGAACTAGAAATGAGTGGGTTACAGCCGATTTTTTAAATACAATAAAAAGGAGATATTAATTATATATCAGAAGGAAAAAACTTTCTAACGAGTACATGGTGTCCCATTTTAGGTACTTTCTGCGGGATATCTCCGTTACTTTTTCAGATAGAGAACGACAGTTTTCGTAACCCTGACAAAATCTTCATAGCCATTTTAGTCTTTAAGATTTTTAATTTTTTTGCATTTTGGGACCCCTCTCATAATCTCCGTAATTTTTAAAGTTTTTGCAACAGTAAAAACTCATTTTTTTAGATTTTTTTCCGTAGAATCTAGTGGTGTAAATATATATATTTTTTGATTAATAATTTTTAAGTTATAAACCAAACTTATGTTTTCTTAAACGGAACATCCTGTATATTTATAGTTCACAAAATTGGCCTTTTTTCTACTTTTTCAAAAATGTATAACAGTATGGACTTATTTTCAAAAATACGCAAATAAATAATAAGTTTATAAATTTAAGTGATCAAATTAATAATTTAATGGAAGGCCATGACTATATATAACAACAGACAAAAAAAATTACAAATAAATAAATAAATGTCAACTTTCTGTATAGAAAATGTATAGTTTAAAAAGTAAATAAACATATTGGTAATATATGAAAAAAACTGTTAATAAATTATGAAAAACTAATAAATGTAAAATTTAAATAAAAAGAAGTAACATATTTTTGAAGCCGACAGACAAAAATGAAATTAAGAAGATGGTTTCAGAACTAAAGCAAATATCGATATAAAAAAATTGTGAAATTTAAAAAACAAAAACTCGAACAAATAATATTTAAGAAACAGGTATCTTTCTAGAGGAGCTAAAAATAGCGCAAATCATTGCTATATACAAATCTGAGTACAGTATGGATTTTAAAAATATAGCAGGTGCAGTACCTATCAGATTATCTGAAATATATTACAAATGAGACAAATCCACTAAGATATGTAGTGGCAGTTTTTGTAGACATAAAAAAAAGCTTTTGACACCGTCGATATACAATTATTATTTGAAAAATTCATAAAAATGGGATTCAGTGGACCATGCAAAATTTTGTTAAGGATATATTCAGATGACTAAAAACATTACACAACAGTAAATGGGGTATATAGTAACATATAGCTCGATTCTTGAACCGTTGTTGTGTCTTTTATACTTTCGTACATAGTCTTAAGTATACTTGTTTAAAAGTCAATTAGGTCATGTTTGCAGATGATACAGTATTAGTTTTTCCAGCTGAAAACACTAACTTTGAAAATGATATAATCTGTAATTTAAATGTATATTATATTATTATGTCTAGCCATTGCCGAACGGGAAGAACATAGTGAGGAGGAGCGCCGTCTTGCTGGAAATATATTTCAGCCTCATCAACTATAGGGTTTCCATCATCATCGATTTGGTTTTCAATGGATTCAGTGATAAGCGGATTGATGGTATTTTCCAACAACATATTTTCCATCCAAATAAATGTCTCTATTTAAATTTCCGTTAATAAATATTGGCCCAATCACTTTATTTCCTAAAATGCCTGCCCATACATTAATTTTTTGAGGGTACTGGGTATGCCCTTCTACAAATGCAAGAATAACAAAACATGAGCCGGAGTGTTTCCACATTCAGTGAACTTTTAATTTATTGAGTTTCATATTCGGTATGGCATGCTTTGTTAAAGCTTAGGCAACACCTATTAGTTCACGGATTACAAGTTTTTTAAAGTTTCTTTGAAAAGCAACTAAGGAAGAACTAAGTAACGTTTGCGGTAATAAATTTATAGCTTTGGCAGTAATATGTGAAAAAAATCTTTAAAGATTTCTTAACCATGCCTAGGAATAGAAACTGTATGATTATAATGCAGATGACGACCACGCATATCTACGCTAAATTCAAGCTTCTTTAATAAAGAAAAGGCATTTGTGTGAAACTTTCTACGATTGTCCATATTAAGCCAGTTTTCTCTGCGTAAAAAAGGTAAAATATGTTAATGTCTACGGATTTCATAAATTAGACAAGACTCTTGACAAGAATTTTGAACTTTTTGAATACATTACATACTTCAAAATTATCAAGAAATGACCCGTAAACAACATCACAATGGTTAAAATGGCTTAGCACTAGAGAATCGCGTAATAAAATTTTTATGTCTTTTTGCAGAAGATGACGACTAGAGTAAATAAGGCAAAGCGTAACAACATTATCAATTTGGAGATTCAAGCGTTCTTGGACGGCTTTTATTGAGACATGATTACCAAATAAGATGAATTTCGACTTTAAAGGGTTCATTGTTAGTTGGTGTTGGGCGGAAGTTAATGCAATTCTCTTTATCATTAGCAACATCTAGTTCATTTGGAACAACTGAATAATATAATTGAGTGTCATCCACATAAAGGTCGTAGTTACCAAATTTAAGGTCATTAATAAAGTTGAATTTATAGATCGTATAGAGCAGTGATCCCAATATACTTCGCTACGGCTATACTCTTACTCATAAATTTTCTAAACATTCCTCTAACACTGTTCATATGATTCGTCAGGTAGATGATTTTTTTCGCACCAATCCCTTAATCTTCCCTTAGCAGAAACTCGATCATATACTTTATGAAATAAATTACAATCGTGTCTCTCTACGTATTAGATAAATATAAGATATTAAAAAGTTCAAAAGCAGATTAAAATTACGTTTACTAATTATTATAGCCTTGATGAATTTTTTAACCTATGCTCCAACATAATTTTCATATATTATTTTTTGTTCTGTTAATGTTTAATTTACTTTCTCTAACTTATGTTTTTGGCAGCAGTTTTACTTATTTTTTGAGGCCTGTTTTGTTATTTTTTTAAAATTTTATAGTTTAGAAATATTGGTTCCTCTATGGATTCGTAATTGTTCAGTTTTCAGGATGCTTGTACACAAGATTTTGTTCTACCTAATATTGCGAATTTTCTTTCTTTCATACAAATTAAAATAAAAAAAATTAATTTAAATTAAAAAAAAACTTTCTATATCTCCGCCTATGACTATTTAAAATTCGAGGACCCATGCTTGGTACGTGGTTCCTACAATATTATTAATCTCTAGACAGATACGCAGTTCTGACATAACCTTAATAGTATACGAGATAAACTATTCGAATACGGTAGTGTAGCCTAGTTCCAAATTTAAACATCACACAATCGATTTTTCTATTATCCTGAGTATCGTTTAAAGTAAAATTATGCCTGAATCACCCGTAGACGTAAGAGATATTTCGACGAGGTTATTTAAGGCTAATGCGATAAAATTTGGTGATTTCGTCGTGGGCACGGGGGCAACGACACCGGTTTATTTTGATTTTAGGGTTATAGTTAGTTACCCTGATTTAATGGTAAGTTACTTAAAATGTTTTATAGTATTTAGATAACGTACGTTTGCATAACCGTGTTTTTGGCAAAAAATTAACTCTACTAAGTTCTATGTTTGACAAAGGTGTAGCAGGTTATGTTATTGTGATGCTATTGTGGCCAAAAAAATAGTGTTTTTTCTCTCAGATAATGTGAGTTATCTGCAATTTATAAAGAATTGATTTAACTAAAGACGATCGACCTTCTAAAGGTTAAAATTTTAATACCGATGACTAATATTAATTTATTTTATTTAAATATTAAAAGGAGCTTTTTATCTTATGAAACTTTTGATCTTTTAATTTTTTTATAGTTTCTTTTATTATTTTAAGTATTTTTTTATTGTAGGGTGTTAAAATTATTGCAGTTCGAGATAGCAGAACTCATAAATTACTCATTTGTTCATTAATATACAACCACAGTAAACTTTCAGAAATATAAATCTACTGTTATTTTGTTTCTCTGAAATCTTGGGATCTTCTTGTGACATCTTAAAAAAAATACATAGACAAATTGAACATAAAAAAAAATAATTAAATTTTACAGACAAATTGTGAATCGTGCTTCCATTGCATTCCTAAAGAAAAACAATCGGTGGTATTAATTATGTTGCATAACAAGGTCGACTCTTGTTGATGGTTCAAGCATATTGCATCACCTGACTATAGAAGCAAGACGAATACCTGAAGAAAATCATAAAATTCATAATAAAAAATAATTTTACAACAGAAAAAAATATTAATTAATACTAAGACAAACGCAAAGAAATTAACAAAGGTCCCTAAAATGTACTTTATATATATGCTCTCAATAGCCTGATTGAGCCGTTTCTCAATAAGTACCTATGTCGCCATCAAAAAGTCAAACTTCTAAACATAAATTAAGGTCACTTGATCTGAATATAAACTTTTTCAACAAATAATATATCTCGTTTGCACTTTTATACTTTAAAACATGAATTAAGGTATCTGGAGCATAACAGAAGGGTAAAATTTTACACCTGTTATAGAATATACGATTGCAGAACGATTTAAATAAGAATTTTCAATTTTTATATAAATTTTTACTTTTTAGAGAGACCTTTCAATTGTTATAGGCATCAAAATCAATCAGATAATCAAGCAAGGGCCAAGGAAAACCGTAATATGTGGGATACCATACAGTGCGGTACCAATAACAGCACTGGTATCCCAACACACAGACTTACCCATGGTAATGAAGAGAAAAGAGGTAAAGGAATATGGAACAAAACAACTCGTTGAAGGAGTATGGAATAAAGGAGACACATGCATTTTAGTTGATGACGTTATAATGTTTGGCGATAGCATCATTGAAACTGTAGAGGAACTTAGGGAAACTGGTAAGATTAGTATCATGAACCATATGTGTGGTTTTTTAATTTTTTTATATTTAAGGGTTCGAATGTACAGATGTGGTAGTAGTTTGTGACCGAGAGCAGGGAGCAATAGCAAAGGTAGCCGCTAAGGGTATCAGAGTACACGCCCTTCTTACCTTGACAGAGATAATGGAGCACCTCTTTGACGAGGAATACATTACACAAGAAACTTTTGATATGGTTCGAAAATATTTGGCTGCGAATCAAGTGGCGCGATAATTAAAAGCAACCACTTATGTTTTTATTTTTTATCTTATAAGTTTACAGTATTAATAAATATTTTATTTATTAATGTTATTTTATATGGGTAGTCTCTGCATCTAAGGTTTCTAAGTTTTTAAAGAAGTCATCGACGATTTCTTGGGCTTTTTCTTGAGAGGATAATAACGCTTTGTCTACTTGTAAGCAGACAGTTAGTCGGTTGTCGTAGGTCGTCACACAGATTGAAACACCTAATAAAAAGAGAAAAATTTAAATACAATTTTACTTAAATTAAGTATGACAGTATAAAAAAAAATTTATACAATTTTAAGAAAAACCTTAATATATGTCTTTTTTAATGTAATCATTTTGTAAGAGATTTTTGTATTGTCTAACATACCACAATTATACATATAATCTTATTTACAAATTTATAATAGAAAAGAAATAAAGCAGAAAAAATTAAAAATATAACAAATAGGCTTCAATGGCTAGGCTCTTTTCTAAATACCAAAGATTTAAAGTAAAATATTGATTGACGTACTTTATATTTATTTATAGTATGATATAAAGTAAATATTATAAATGGACATAAAACAATCACAACTATTACAAACATTAAATTTACACGAGCTCTGAAATATACGAGTAAAGATACTTAGATACCAAGATGTAGGTAATAAAATAATGTTAAAACAGACAAAAACTATAGCAAAAATTAAAAAATATAAAACAAAGTAAAAACAAAATCTCTATTTTCTTAAAGGGTTTTTTTGACATAAGATATTGTTTAAGGTTACTCAAAACGCAAGTATCATACTATGTGCATTTTTTTATCTTTATTGAAATTCGTAGTTTAATGCTAGTTTTAAAATGATAATTTTAAAATTGAAAAAATTTTTTTGCTAGAAAATTATAGTTCATCAAAAGACAATGGAAATACTTTAGTTAAAGAGCATACAAATAATTATAGTTAAAAAATAGCTTTCGTAAAAAATGTTAGAAGGGAGTTAATAGGACACAAAATACAAAAAATACGAATTTAATAAAATTTATTCTCTGTTTTAGCAAAATATGACACAATAAAATCTCTAAAATTTATAAGATAAAAATTGTAAAAGCTTGAAAGGGAAATAAGTATATTAACAAAGAAGGTTTTAATTATATATAATAGGATTTAGCTTTCTTTGTTCCAAATAATTTTTTCTTTATTCTGTGGGTGGCTGACGTATATTGGATGCTCATTTGTCCACTTAGGTAACATTTTCTTTATTTAATTTTATAAAGCTATAATATATTTTGAAAAATCATGAAATTTAGATTTTTATAATTATATAATACAACTATCTTTTTCATAAAAGTAAATTACATGTTTTTCAAAAAATTAATCCACGTTGCGAAAAATTAACCTTAAAAAAGTTATTCATGAAACAACCGCTACATTTATAAAACCCGCCCTTTCTGATTTTCCAAATAATTTTTAAGTATCAATATTTGACTTAGGGTCCAAATTTATGACACAGGATTTTTTTTAAAATTCCAACTCGTTTTTTAAGCCTAAAATTTCAAAAATAGAACTGTTTGTCAAATTCCTCTTTAAAACTCGCTTAATATGCATTTTCACCCTATCCTTACAGGGACTTTTTTTACTATTAAAGAGTATCACGGCCGAATTTTTTTTACACCATTTTATTAACACCTTGTATACAGGCATAATACTAAAATTTTTTTATTACTAAATGAAGTTTATTTAATAAAAGCAATATATGGCGAGAAAAAAGTCCGTGAAATTGACAGTTGAATTTAAAAAAAACTTTGTTTCATATAAGATTCTACTCTCGACTTCATATAAAGGGTGTCCCAATAAGAGAGCACGTTTTAATTGATAAATAAAAGTCATAATTTATTTTAAGCTGAGTGTTATTAATATTTTAATGTAAAGCTAATACACTGCAATTAAACGTGAAAAATAATATCTGGAAAATGGCCGCCTCGACTTTCGTGACAGAATCTTATTCGTTTTGAGAAATTTTCAATTACATTTTCACATAATTGCGGCCCATTTTCGCTAATAATACGTCTAATTTCGTTTTTCAACTGTGGAATTGTTGTTGGGTTATTAGAGTATACGAGGGATTTTAAAAAGTCCCAAAGAAAAAAGTCACAAGGCGTTAAATTGCATGATCTTGCGGGCCAGTTCTGGTCTCCATTCCGTGAAATGACACAACCGGGAAACTTTCTTTGCAACAATTGAATTGCTTCACGTGTAGTGTGACATGTCGCACCATTCTGTTGGTACCACATACCGCCCGTATCCATACCATCCAATTGAGGCCATAAAAACTCAGTGAGCATATTACGATAGCGTTCGCTGTTCACGGTAACTGCATTTTCAGCCTCGTCCTCGAAGAAGTACGGTCCAATTACTTCACCTGTCCAAAGTCCGCACCAAACACTGACTCTTAATGGATGCATTTTCTTCTCATGAATGACTCTAGGATTTTCTTCGCCCCAAATTCGGCAATTTTGTTTATTAACAAAGCCATTAAGGTGAAAGTGTGCCTCATCGGTAAACAACATTTTTTTCGAAAAATCGACATCCATTTGTTGTTTTTGCAATACCCAAGAAGAAAATGTACGGCGCGTCGCATGGTCCACTGACTTTAATTCTTGGGTCAATTGAATCTTATAGGCATGTAAATGAAGATCTTTTATTAGAATTCGGAGGGTAGTGCTCTTCGAAATGTGCAACTGCTGTGCACGATGACGGATAGATGTTCCCGGATTCTCGCCAACACTTTCACGCACTGCGGCAATATTTTCAACAGAACGGCTAGTACGGTGACTTACGTTTTTACATCCACGACAGAACCATTTTGTTCAAATTTATCAATGAGTCTTTGGACGGTCGTGTGATTTGGTGCATCGTGTCGACCAAAAATGCCCCGCAATTTACGAACTGTTTTCGCAAAACATTCTCCATATTTGTAGTGTGTTTTAACAATAATAATTCGTTGTTCGACCGTATATCGTTCCATGGCTACTAATCGCAAACTGCTTACATTATTCTTTTCAGTTTTTAATTTTGACATACTGCGATAAAAAAAGAATGCTACGCAATTCAAAACGTGCGTTCCTATTGGGACACCCTTTATATCATGTATAGTGTTGTATTTTACTATTTTGTTTTATTAGTAAATACACAGTGTTTGAGTTTTTAATTTTAGTGTAGATTTAATAAACAAGTGTTCGTAAAACTGATTGTTTCTATTTCTACCTTACAGTAGTTCTGATGTTGCCTAGTACAGGCGAAATACCTGTTATCCTTTGACGTTATATTTTAATATATTAGAGATCTGTGACTTGAAGGTTAAGTTATTATTATTTAATTTAGGACGATCTCCAAAAAAAATATTAGACCAAAAAATAATTTTAGCTATTTCTTTTATATAGTAGAAACAATTTTATATGTATGCCTGGCCAGAGACTGAGAATCACATAAACAATTCTAAAGAAACCTAATTTAAATGCAAAAATTGTAAAATTTAAAGGACTTGTGTTGTAGTAGTGCTAAAACTCTGGCCACGCACAACACGTTTTTAATACACACTTTAAATAGATCACAATGTTGTTGCTTATTTTATAATTTCTCGATCAGTTTTATATTCAAATTGTACAGAGTCCAGAGGCCTTGCATCCTTAATAATTCCTTAATGCGTATTTTTTATAATCCTTAAATGTACATTTAGTAAAATACGAAGACTTTTATAATGATGCGATGCCTCTAGCCAAGCAAGGAAAATTTTTATTATTATTTATAAAATATTACAAAGTTCTTTTACTATTTTGTATTTCTAATAAAGGTTTTTTTGCTAAATTGTACTAGTAGCCAGAGGCAGGCCACCACTAAAAAAGCCGTAATTTAAACAAACAAATTAAAGTCCTAATTGAGTCTTAAGTGCTTTCTAAGATTTTTAATTTCTTAAAAAAACGCTTCTTAATTATCTTTACCATAAGTATATTTAGCGACCGTATATGTAACTATTAGAAGTTAATCAGACCATTTTTGATAAACTTACCAATTTTTTTTAAATTAGGTGGACATGCAATAATATTCTCACAATAACAGCCATCTGATATTTCGACCCTCTTCACCCCAGGCACCACACTTATTATGGCTGTGTAGTCTGAACCATGCATCTGAGCTCTTATCGGTATCGGAAATAGCGTAAAAATATATTTAATAAACATGTTATTAGTCTAAAATGAAGAAAAACGTATAAATATAATATGATTTTTTCTTAAATTTAATACTTACCAGTGCCTCAAAATAACTAATATTATTCAAATTTTCCTTAACTTTATTTAAGGTTTCTATGCCATTTTCAGAATTTTTCAAAGGTATTTCAAGCAAAACTGCTATGCTTTGATTTATAAGGTCCAGCGGCTTACTTAAATCATATTTTTTTAAGTTTAATACAATTGTGAAAAAACTAGATATGTAATCCGGGACTTCCAAACCATTCTATAATAACATAATTATTTTTGCAAAATGTTTCAATCAAATTAATACCTTTTTGAAATAACTTCCAAGGCTTCCAGCCAGTGCTGCGATGCAAACATTGGGAAAACTGACACCACTGAATCTTTTTTTAATTCTTTTTACCATAGGAATATACTTTTCACTGTTTTCCCATTGCCATACGATAACCTTTTCTCCGGAAAGTTCTGGACCATGTAAGGCATTTTGGTCCTTTTTTCTTAAGTCAATCATTTCAAGACGTTTTTGAAACATTAGGAATATTAGGGTAAAACTCATGTTTATACCCGATAAAATTTCTTTCTAAAACGAAACTATATGAAATTAATATTAAAAAAATAATTTAAAATGTATTATATATGTATTAACCTGCAACATTAAGTTAAAACATTGATTTTCTGATGCCTCAGGTTTTGGCTACATTTGGCTAAGTTTAATTTGGATTGAATTATAGGAGAAACGTTATCGCTTTTTTTTGACTTGTAACTTACACCTATTAATGCAAGTTATTACATGTATTTTTGCATCCAAAGACTTATAGTTTTACGTTACTTACCAATTTCTTTATTAGATATGATCTCCATTCCATATCTTCTTCTGGCATTGCACCACTGGATACTTTTTTTTCAAAAATTTCCTCAATATAAGTTTTGTTCATTGTTTTATCAAATAGTTTTGTAAAGAGTGCGTTTATTGCTGTACCATCGCCAACCACGTGATGTATCCTTGTTATAGTAAAGTAACGGTATTGAGTTTTCTGCAAAGAATAAGAGCAGTTATTAAATTACTACAGGGTGTTTTTTATATATTGCGACACAATTCAGGAACGTGTTCTTTGGACAAAAATTCGCAAAAAAGTTCCTATAAACATAGGTCCTAAACCTTTTAGATTTTGAGCTACAGGATGGTAAAGTTTTACCAAAAAAATGATTTTTTTTTGATAACTTAAATACCCCTGTAGATATTTGTCCAAAGATTGGTATGCAGGGTCTATGTATCTAGAGCCATTTACCAACATAATTTTACCATTTTTATGTTCTCCAGTGGCATGTGTACGGGTTTTTCGCTGAATACTTTTATAAAGAAAAATGGTACGCCACTGGTTTTTCTTGTATTAAAAAATATTTATAAATTCCCCGTTTCATTTGCAACATTTCTGATCCCTTGGACTTTGTCCGTTAAATACACGGTTTTCGCACAAAAAATTAAAAAACATTTTTCTACTTTGACTGATCGCTAAAATTAATTTTTTCTATAATCGTCATAAAAAGTAAGTTTTTTTTTTAAATTTTATTTAAAATTTCATTGTAGTTCATAACATGTCACTTTATTTAACATATTAAAAAAGTGACATATGAGTGTAGTGACATATGAGTGTGTATGATGTATATTGTAGTTCATAATATGTTACTTTATTTAACATGTTAAAAAAAGTGACATATAACGTGTTAATATTTCACGCTTCCAAAATCGTGAAGTAGCCTGTGAACATAATTTTTTTTAACGTAACTGTCGGCCAGTTGACAAGATTAATTTGTTAAAAAAATTGCTAACAATTACACAAATAATGAAATGTGCGATATATTTTATGGACTGGCTAACGGAAACGCACGAGAAGCCATGCGTATTTATGCTGAACGTTACCCGAATCGTGTTATTCCTCATCACTCCATGTTAACGCGTTTACACCAACGTCTAAGTGAAACCGGCAGCTTTAAAAAACTCACCGCTAAAAACGGACATCCCCGAACAGTTACTCCTCAAATTGAAGAACAGGTGCTCAATGAATTCGAGGAAGATCCCACCACAAGCACTAGGAAAATTGCTCAGACGGTACACATTAGTAACTTTACAGTTTGAAATATTCTTAAAAGAAATCTTTTATACCCGTATCATATTCAGCGGATGCAGGCACTTTTCCGAAAAGAACGGCTTTGTGTCGTTGGATGCAAGAACGCATAAGGCAAGATGCACCGTTTATAAGAAAAATACTTTTTACCGATGAGGCTAATTTCTCCAGGGACGCAATTATGAATTTCCACAATAACCACATATGGCATTATGAAAACCCACATGCCTTGGCAGAAAACCTTCATCAGCACCAGTTTTCACTTAATGTATGGGTCGGCATTATTGAAAACTTTCTCATCGGTTCTTTTTTTTTATCAGCATGGTTGACTGGACAAGTGTATTAAGAATTTCTTGAAAATGAATTACCAGCGATGCTAGAAGATGTCCCCATTCAGCTGAGACAGCAAATGTTTTTTTACATGACGTTGCTCCAGCCCATTTTAGTTTAGTGGCTCGGCAGTATTTGGATATTACGTATCCAAGTCGTTGGATAAGTCGGGGAAGTATTCACCCTTGGCCCCCTCGGTCTTAAATCCGCTGGATTTTTTTTGTGGGGCCACCTTAAATTACTGGTTTATAGAAATCCAATTGATAAAGTGGAGGAATTGCGTAATCGCATTATAACGTCTTGTGACATAATTCGGCAGACACCAGGAATTTTTGAACGTGTCCACCAATCAATGCGACGTCGATTAGATGCTTGTATTAGTGTTGGAGGAGCACACTTTAAACAACTTTTGTAAAAATAATTATATTACTTAAATAAATAATAAAAAATGAAATATTTTTTTATCACTTAAAAACTTGTATTTTAAATTAAAGATTGTAGAAGCAAAAGTTCTAAATCCTCAATTACAATTTTATTAAATTGAGCTGGCTTTTGTACTAAATTAATTATTAAAAATTTATTTATTTATTATTAAAATTGCAATAAACTAAAAGAAGCGAATAATTACTAGAATAAAGAAAGTCTAATCAAATCTGAGCAACATGTCCATGGTTTTTAATTTTTTGTGCGGCAACCGTGCACCTAACGGACAAAGTCCAGATAATTAAAGATGTTGAAAATAAAACGGCGAAGTTAAAAATATTTTTTAATACAAGAAAAACCAGTGGCGTACCATTTTTCTTTATAAAAGTAGTCAGCGGAAAACCCGCACACACGCCACTGGAGAACAAAAAAATGCTAAAAGTATGTTGGTAAATGGCTGTGGATACACAGATTCTGCATACCAATCTTTGGACAAATATCTACAGGGGTATTAAAGTTATCGAAAAAAAATAATTTTTTTGTTAAAACTTTACCACCCTGTAGCTCAAAATCTAAAAGGTTTATTACCTATGTTTATAGGAACTTTTTTGCGAATTTTTGTCCAAAGGACACGTTCCTGAATTTTGTCGCAATATATAAAAAACACCCTGTATATTGAGATTGAAAAAGTCGAGCTGTAGTAACACTTCTTTGAAAAAAATTAAAAAATTTCAAAAACATAATTTTAAAAATACTTAGCAAGTACTTTGGATCTATTCCATAGGTAACAAGAACTTGAAAAAAAAAAACAAGAATTCGATTAGGCAAATTCAAGGCAAAGTTCCCAAGCAATGAATCTATATTATTATCGTTAAATATACATTTATTCAACGATTTTTAAGAAAATTTTTAGTTTCGGTATATTTATTAACCGTGTATAATCAAGGTACATTTATTAAACTGTAGAAAATACGTATATCATATACAATTCTGTATATAAAAGAAAGAAGTTCATATTATTCAATCTAATAACGCTGTTTTTATACTAAATATTTATATATAAAACTATCTCAAATTTAAATAAAAAGTTTTATTGCAGAAAGTATATAGAATATATATTTTCTGCAAAAAGATTGTTTTTCATTTACAGAACCCTTACCCTCCCACCACCCCAAACATTTGCCCAGTAAGAAATTCTTCTAAAAAATCACCGATTTTCGTCCATAATATTCAGTCTAATAGAACTGTATTCGTATTAAATAATAATTAACATACATATATATAACTTTGTTAAATTTGAATAAACAAACTGTGTTTTAGATAATATATTAACAACTAAACCAGCTGTTATTCATGCGTATTATTTTGGAATAGACTGATTTTTGCAAACAGTTTTTTTACGGGTAATTTATGTGGAGTGGGTGGGGGTGGTAAGGTTAATAAAAAACGATTTTTTTTACCGAAAAAAATAACTAGAGTCAAAGATTTTAGTTCAATTTTGCATGATTTTGTAACACGAATATGTGATTCATCGATGCCAGTAACGTAAATCTCTACTGACTCTTATAAAACGATGGGTTTGCTTAATTATTTGTTATAAAGTTAGACATTGACCTGCTATCGAAAAGTGCTCTACAAGTGTGTAACTTGCCATGGATATCTGACACTTCCATCAATGCAGTAGCTGACAAAAATTGACTCTGAAAAGTTGTAGCTATTACAAGTGGTACTAATATTAGAACTATCATTATCATACCCTGGATGAGATTTTTAAAAATGACTGTTTTAATCAATACCCTAAATAACAAAGGTGTTATTCAAAAGGTGTAGGTACAATAAAGTTTCCTGAACTCAAAGAAAACAGCATGTAAATATTGTAAGTAATGCAACAGAATTCAAATAGTTTTAGGTTCTCTGTTTTTTTGGATTAAGGTAAGTGAAATTCCCAAAATCACAATTACAGATACGATAGTACCGCGTTCTTTATCATTACTTCTATTAGGCACCACAGCATCCCATATTTATCATGCGATCTCAAGTTGAATAAAACATTTCTCATTTTTTGTCGACATTTACATAAAAAAATAAAAAAAATCATTAAATCGTAAAATAAATATATGGTTATTTTACGATTTAATGATAAGCTATTTACTATGATACCAGTCAGAAACAACATGAGTTAAATCTCAAAGTCAATAATTTACTTATATAATAATAATAATAATAATAATAATAATAATAATAATAATAATAATAATAATAATAATAAATCGTCTTTTATTAAATACCACATTTTGTGGTATTACATAAGTAAGTAGTATAAAACATTAATTTCATATTTTAATGGTATATGTGCAAGCAATGGCGAAGTCTAGCTGCAGTAGCTATTCATACTTAACCACTGAAGCACCATAGATGGCTTATTTACTAATACCCTATTAACAAATGAAAATTAAGATTTACACTTAAAAGAGATAAAACAATAATACATTGTGTTTGGCTCGCAAAATTTTATGTAATGACCTAAAAGTACCCAAAATAATTTAAAAAAAAAACTAATAATGTTTAAATATTACAAGTTTTAGACAAAAGATAATATTATCATTTTTAAATAATGATAATAATCATTGTAACACATAAAAAAATTTAACAGAATAATAATTTAATGACTGATGCACTCCCCTTTCATAATTCCTGGTTTATAATAAAAACTTTAAACGCTTTTTTAAACTTGGTATATGTTAAAGATCTTAACCTGTCAGGAATCCTATTATATAATTTAATACTGTTACAAAGCTTCGTTTAAATAAGGCCATCCGATGACGAGGAATAGTAAATGAACTTGAAATACGTAGCACTCGTGAATGTACGAATGTTCTTAAAACAAATTTATCTTTGAATGAATAAAAAGCATTGGGGCATGTCATTAATTTGTGAAGAAAATTACCCACATGAAGAGCTCTACGATCTTCCATCGTTAACCATCCCAACTCCTCAATTTTAGCACTAATACGATCATACTTCTTAAGCCAAATATAAGTCTAGCGCAAGTATTTTAAACTTTCTGGATTCTATACTCTGTGTTGATATCCAAGCATGGTCCATAGATAAAATCGCAGTAATTAAAAGTTGACAAAACTAGTGATTCACATCGATTCTTTTGAAGTTGTTGGCTTAAGATATATCTGCTGGAATATAATTTTTAACGAAAGGTAGGCCTTTTGTGTAATCTTAGAAACATGCATTTTAAATCTTATATCAGTGTCTACCCACACTCCCAAATTCCTTGCAGTCTTAACAACAGGAATTACTACACCATAATTATTTACATCTAAATGCTCTCTAATAAAATCAATTCTCGTTTTAGGGCCAAATATTAGTAATAAAGATTTTAAGGCATTCAGTTTTAAATTATATTGTGCTGAGAGTTCACTTACAATTTTTAGATCTTCATTAATTAATGTATTTGCCAATAAAACATCAGCAGAATTAAAATTAAAATAAAGTTGTGTATAGGCTTGGCGTTTACAATGTTTTATTGACTGCAAAATGCTAGAAGTATATACCAAAAACAGTAAAGAACCCAACACGCTACCTTGAGGAACACCAGATAAAATGAAGATAGAATCAGCCACCCTATCATTGCACGAGACACACTGAAACGTGTCTTTTAGGTAGGAAGATATTAAATTAATCAGCGAATAATGAAAGCCGTAATATTTTAATTTAGCTATTAATAATTCATGAGCAATGGTGTCAAACGCTTTTGAAAAGTCTAAAAGAGCTAAAATAACGTTATCACCTTTATCATAGGCCTCAATTATATCACTGATTACTGTAGCTAAAGCAGTCGCCGTTGAATGGTTTTTTCTAAACCCACACTGATAGTTTGGAATTATATTTTTTTCACATACATATTGGTATATTTGTTTTTAAACAAATTTTTCAAAAACTTTTGAAAACGTTGGCAAAATACTGACTATTCTAAGGTCGGAAAAGTCCTTAGGGTCGGATGTCTTTGGAATAGGCCTACTGATTGCAGTACGCAAAGACGAGGAAAATATTGCTTTTCTAGACAATAGTTTATGAGGTGAGTAATATATTTATCAACAAATGGGCTACAATATTTTAGCATTCTTGCCGATATGCCATCTACACCATATGCATTAGAGTGTAATTCCTTATTAATAATATGACTTATCTGCTCAATTGTAGCAAATTCTATTTTTAAACAATTATAATACAATATGCTTCTTTAATTGTCTCACTATTTATATTATTGTTAATATACAAATATGCCTATAAATTTACTAGTAAAAATTAATGTGTTACTTACTCCTTCCTCGTCTAATACAATAGGCCTATCTATAACATGTATACTAAATGTGGCAGAATTATTTAGCGGAAATTGTGTACTGTGCAAGTCTGAAGTCATAGTTTTTACCAAATCTTCCGTAAGTGTTACATTCTTGGGTACTGGCAGTAATTGTATGTATTTCTCCAGATCTATGGTATTTTTTAGCCAGTAGCAGTAACCTAAATAATTATGCATAGTACCGGTTAATTTTGAATAAACGTCTGCATTATCAACCACCTAAAAAAATTTTACAAATAAATAATTTTAAATTAAAATTTAAGTCTTTACTTTACCTCTGCTTTAAAACGTTGCTTATATACTTCTACCAGATTAACTTCTTTTTCACTATTGTGAATCCCAATGCAAGAAATGTGAAAATTATAGTTAGATTCATATACCGAAAAGCCATCGCTGTAATTTAAAAGGCCACCATATTTAGCTCCAAGTTTCACCCGTAATATTATATCCACAATTTTTCTGTAGGTCCAAAAGGCGAAACATATCAACAGGAAGAACAACCACAAAAGGGGTGTAAAAGCAACAATAATAACTGATAGAAACATTGACTACGGGCAATAATTTTAAAATAAAATATAATTTATTACTATTTCGCACCTACCGTTTACTGCTTTTAAACAGAAGTAGTAAAAATTCTGAATAAAAATACATATTAAATAAAAAACATTTACCTAATTGCAGAAATTGCAAATTAAAAATAATTATTAGCGTTTTCAATATGCAAATTTTCATTACTTTTTTGCTTTCCTTGGAAACTCGTAAGTATCTAATTGCAGAAAAAATGATTAATGCGTTAAATGAGAAACATATTTTTATATATAAATAAACAACGCATCGGAAAGGCGATGTTTTTATAAAGCAAAGTGCAATAATTTTTTTTAAGTAATTGCGCATTTTATCTCGGCAAAACTGGGGCACGTAATCTGAAAGGATGAGAAGATCCTTAAAAAGTATTATAAAAGTAACCTCCATGTATCTTTTCTATTTATTTTATTTAAAGATATATTAAGACCTTTTTAAAATAATTGATTAATAATAATAATAATAATATTCGTATGAATTTATGACCAGAGATTGTGTATTAGAAGTGGTATTTTGTGGGTGTATTGGTCAATTGTTAAAAAAAAACTAGTTTCTAGCCAACGTTTTGAATCGCATTAAATTCATCTTTAGTGCTCGAAGTCGAAGTTCTCTCTGGTCAAATTAAAAAAGTACATATCACAGCGATAAAAACATAGTTAAAGGTCGGCTACAAATATGAAAAAATATATAGATTGTAGAAAATGTATATATTTTTATTGTAATATATCCTCGATATAAACTTTTTTAATTTCAATTGACCAATACACCCACACAATACCACTTATAATAATAAAATGTATATTAGTAATTATATAGAAATTTTTAATTGTTAAATTATATGATCACTAACCTTGAAATATCTCTACGCCTTCTCAATATAAATCAAGGCCTACATAGTGACTGGTTTACCATTGGTTGATTGGTAACCATCATTTGTACTGTTCGTTAAAGTCTGTATGAAAACACTCGAAACATAAAAATTGTCAACTGATGTTATAATAGTCAACACACTAAACACAACGACGTAATACTACTAGAAACATTTATTTACACTATTTTTTTTTCCTGCTATTTACTTGAATTTAAGAGTCGCGCCAATATTCAGACTTAAATTGGTCTCCAATTGGCGAGAGCTTTTTAGATAGACGATTATTCCGGAACATTCGCTAACTTTCTACGTGTGTCCCGAGATGTCGTGAGAAGTGCCCGCCGCTTGCTTCGTCCTTGTTGTATATTGAATCTATGAATTGAATTTAGCTAGATGATAAGCAGTTGCTGGAGTATATGTAAGTGTTATATTCGTGTCTGTTAATATCGCTACTGTGTTACCAATTGGACGCTTACCAAACTTAGGAAACTTGATCGGCAAACACGAAGGACCAGGAGACAAATGCTATCAAAGAAATAATTAACAGAAAGCAACAGGAACAGAAACAACAGCTAAAAAAAATTAGGAAATTTAAAGTTCAACTTTTTGCAAATTTAATTGCTTTTATTCCATCTATAATTAACGTTATATAAAAAGTAAAACCTGTTTTTGTTATCTAAAGACAAATTAAAAAAAAATTACTATAAATTTTAATATAAATTGGGAAAATTAAAACATGATTTTTTAAAGTTTTTGTATTTTAGATCTCTTGTTAAAAATTATTGTTTTTTTTTTCAAATTTTTATAAAAAAAATATATTGATATAATACTGAAAATTTTTCAAAACTGCAAAGGCTCACTAAGATATTATTTGATTTATTATAAAGGGTACATAAATAAAGGTAAGTAAAGGTATTATAAAGAAACAAGTAAAGTAAAAATTCTTAGTAGTACTTTAAATTTATTTATTTCTTGAACAAAATTCTCATCAATTTTAAATTAAGAAAGAAATTTACTCTAAATAATTATCTACAGAACTAAAATAATGTAAAAATTATAAATAAAATTTAAAAAAAATTTCGTTTTCGTTGGCCATATAATATTTAAAGAAATATTAAAATATAATGTTATCTTTATTAAACTATTAAAATTAAAAACTTAAAAAAAGTTAGAAAATCAGATCCGAATATTCCTCAGTTTTTTTAGGTTCAATAAATAACTACATTAATAATACTAATTATATAATTAAAAGTTGTATCCCATGATATATTTCAACCATAAAAGCATTGATTTCGCACAAAAAAATAAAAAAACATATTTCTTCATTTAAAGGTAAATCATAGATTTAACAATAATCTTTACAAAAAGTATGCAATGTAACTATATACAATTTCTTCTATGAAAAATGTATACACAAATTTTCGGTGTTTTTACTGTCAACCTTTATCGCTTCTGAAGGTAATTATTTAAATAGAAACGTATCCTCCATTTTTTCTCTAAGAGACCAAACGAAAACAAAACAAAGGTAAAAACACAAATTCACGGTCTCATCAAATTCATATAATTTTTTTAAGCTACACGTGTTTCGCTCCTATCGAGGCATCATCAGGCCTAGACCTACACAGATCACGTTACAACATTTGAGTTGTTGTAATGAGTAATGTAATCTGTGTAGGGGTTTCTGTGGTGATTTGACGATATTTATCAATTATTCTTTGTCGCAAATGGTCTAGCGATATTGGCTGACTAGCATAAATTTGAGTTTTTAAACGGCTCTATAAAAAAATCTAACGGGCTTTAGTCCGGGGAACGGGAGGCCATTCAATAGCTCCTCTTCGTCCAATTCATTGTCCTGGAAACGTTTGGTCCAAATATTGATGAACCCTTGCAGCATAGTGGGGTGGCGCTGATTTTCCAAGTACTCGTTGTTATTTCCTAGGATCTCCACTAATGCTGGATGAATTATATTTTCTAATAACTCCAGGTACATCTCTCCTGTTAAATTGCCAGGTAAAAAAAGGGGCCTACGATATTTTTACCAAAAATTCCAGCTCAAACATTTCATTTTTCAGGATGTTATGTATGCACCTCACGAAATATTCTGGGATTTGAATCAGCCCAATAGCGACAGTTGTGACGATTCACAGTACCGTTTGGGAAAAAGGAGCATTCGTCAAAAAAACATACATTAAATAGAAAGTGTGGATCATTGGCGGCTTGTTCAGATATAGTTTCACAAAATTGTACTCGCCTATCAAAATCGTCTTCGTTTAGTTCTTGTACGAGATGTATTTTATACGGATGAAACTTGCTTTTTTTTAATATCTTTTGGATGCTGCTTCTCTTAATACCAGACACGGTTGATATAAATAGTAGAGTATAATAGCTACTTCTGAAGCTTCATTCACCACTAGATTATCCATTTCGTGCTTTTTATTATCCACAGACCCAGTTTCCCTACATTTTTGAACCAATTTCAAAAAGTACTTGCGATGGACCTGTCGATTAGGGTGATGTAGTGTGTTAAACAGTTTGGCAGTTCTATTAGCATTTTCATTGTTCGCAAAGAAAAGAGAAATTATTTCAACTCTTTCAGCAAGTGAATAAACCATTATCACACTCAATGTTGTAACTATTTAACTTTAAAGAGCTATTTGTTTGATACACTATGATCTGACAGCAGTTATTGACAACCACTATTAAATTTCAAAATGTTGCTATAATAACAGTCTCAACAATAACCAAGAGTTCCCTTGCAGAATTGGCATAGATACCTACGGGTATTAAAAAAAAACAACAAAAAGTATGGTTCACAATGTAGGAGAACAAAATTTTTTGTATTTATTTAACTGCTAAATTTACAAGCATTTTTTTTTCAAAAAAAATGTTGACATGTTTTTGTAACTTTTATTAGCCCCTGTATCGACTAGGCAACTAGTAACGATTTAAAATTTTAGGGTTATAATCCACATAAAAATACCTTCAAAATAAGGTTTCACTCGATCCATTTAAAATTGTGGGGGCCCTTGTCACCCCCACTAGAGCTTTGCCCTCAGGGGGGCGAAAAATGGTTCCCCCTTGAATCAGAAATTGACGGGTCTGATTTCGGCTTTAATTTGTTTTCTTAAGTACCTAGATTTATGGTTTTGTTTTCTGTTGGTTAAGTGAGCTTTTTAAAGGAATTTTAGGTAAAAAAGGACAAATAATTATTACCAGGTGATATATGCTTCTTAAAATGCACTTCTGGGATATAGAATTCTTCTGGAAGTTTATGCGTTAAATACCTAGAAATCTGCAATCATTTCCTTGAATATTAATTAAGTGAGATTCTTCTGATAGGAAGAAAACTCATCTAAGAAAAGACTAGGTCTAATTTGTGCCTAATAAATTATATTATCTTATTGACGACTGAGAATATGATAGAGACATTCCATACATTCATCTATATGACCTTATATTTATCAAAAATATATTATTGTCATTTTTAACAATATTTTATAAGTAAATAAAGTATATTTTTTATTTAACTAAAAGCTTTCATACAGTTTAAATAGGAAAATTTATCCTAATAAGATACTCCTAAATGGAATCCCTTTATGTAAATCGGATATCCGTATTTATTTAGGAGAGTTACAAAATAACCCTAAAATTTTATTTGGAAATGTGGCACTTATATATAGGATAGGGGCTGAATAAAGGAGTTTGGGTCTTATTATTTGCTTATGAAGTAGTTTCTTTATAAACAGTGATTTTTTTTTATATGGGAGAAATTGAGATTTGTAAATATTTATAAGGCCAAAAAAATGAAAAGTTTTTGGTAAAAACAGATTTTTTTTTAAATTCCTCATGTATTTTATTTAATCAATAGCAGTGTTATTGAAATAAGCATATAAAATAAACATTAAAATTATTTATATATTTGGTTTGGATACTTTCTGAAGAAAATCTATATTCAATATTAGATTTTAAATTTATGAATTATATTATCATCAATATTTGATACTTCTCCTTGCGAACTCACTAGTATCTTGGCGATTATCTTTTCTATTTGCATTTTATTATTGTCGCTTAAGATGTCTAAAGAACCTTAACTATTATAATTAAAAATAAAATAACACAACTATATTCTTACTGTATATTAAAAAATTTATTGAATGTTCTCTCTGTAATTTAGGGCTTAAGACTAATTTTGTACAGCATGCGCTATATATAAAAAATCAGTTTCAATGCATGCATTAGTTTTGGTCTATTTTAATGTTTCCTTATTACAGCTCATAAACTTCATAAGTACGTAAGAGCCTCGTGTATCAAAAGCAAATCTGCAAAAAAAGTAGATCGAAGCAATACTACAACAGTCACCGTGCTAGACCAAACATAAGTGTAAAAAGTATCTTGGCATATACAAAAATAATTATATTAAACTTATATTAATTTTTTAATTTTTTTCTGTATCTGTCTTTTGTTCGGAACTATTTCCTTTTAGTACCCCCTGATGATGGACACCACTGTGTCCAAAATATGAATTTTAAATCACTAAATATTTAATAAATAAGTGGAGGGAGATTGCAGAATTTTTATTTTACCTTAAAAATAATAAAGATACTATGAAAAAAAACCTCTTCCTTTAAAGTCGCTACTAGTTGATAACCGACTTGCCATCATTTAATAATAGAAAGTAGAACTTGTATATGCTGTTGATTTGTTAATTCTGTCAAAGGGAAATAAGAATAAATTCTGTTTAATTATCCAAGAGATTCTAAAAAATCAATCTGTAAATGCTGAGGTTGCACTAGTAATTAAAAACCTGGTATTTCAGTTAACTTAGACAAGGAGATCTTCAATGAACCCACCGAATGGAAAAATCCTTGATAAATTCTCGATACACAGCTTCTAGGTTTATACTAAAAATCTATTTGATCTTTATATTTGTTAATTAAATTTGTTAATATATATTTTCTTTTTTTTTTAAACAAAATTAAAACAACATTTTGGATACAAATTAATGTTCAAATTATAGGTAATTTAACTTCATCACATTTAAGTAGAGGGAATTTCGAATTAATCAAATACAATTATTATAATTTGTTTGGTTATAATAATATTAAACATAAATTATAAAAGTTTTTTATTTAAACAAATAATTATATGAAAGGTCACTAAAACGTCCAATTTTAATATGTATTTTTTAATAAAAAAAGTCAATTAAAATTATTAGAAAGGTAATTTAAGTTTCTTATATATAGAATTATTTACATAATATTTAATGTTTTGACCACATATACCAAGAATACGAAAATTTTATTTTAAACCTATATAAAAATGAAAATAATATCTAATAAAGCTAGGTTTGTAATTCCTTGTCTAACAGTTTTATATAAAGCAAAACGTCGTCCGCAATCTTCTGAGTTTCTTCTTGAGAATTAATTAAAGATTTGTCGATCATCACTGCAATTTGAAATTTTTGGTCATAGCTTAGTATAGCAAAAGAAATTCCTTAAACAAAACAAACATGAACATACCCATTTCTAAACTTATCATAAGTGTCTCTTACCGATTCCAAGTCCGATGGGTGCCACAAGGATGACCTTATCACAAAACCATTCATTTGTTCTCTTTATAATCCCACTACCAGGTATATTGCTTAGAATATAAGTCTGAGAAGTCCAGCCAAATAGCATTCGCAAAATCTGGATTGGCATCGTAAACATATTTCGCATTAAGAAGGACACAAGCTGTAAAAGATATGTTATTATTACAAATCCTATATTTTGAGATTTGTAGTAGATTGTCATTTAAATATTTGGAAGAATGATAATATTGGTATTTGTAAATAAATAAATGTTAAACTAAACCAGATTTGCTAAAGACATCAAAGTGGTATAAAAGAATGACCGACAAGTTAATCGAAATGAAAAGTGATAATAAATTATTTCACATTTAGAATTTGATCCCAAATTTATTTAGGATAGTAAAAGGGGATTCTGAGTTTTTGAAAAAAGATCGTGTTCAAAAATTTTAATAAATAAGTTAAGATATCAGTTATTTGCCATTTTAATAAGCTTAAGAGACACAATAAGTATAAACACACACTTGGAAATTTAAAAAAATCGATGAGACAAAATCAAAAATAAAATGAAAGAATACAATGTTCAAATCAACAAAAAACTAGAACAAACGGAAGATCTGAAAAATATAGGTCTAAGTCAGTTATAGGGAAAAATCACAAGTAGCATACACACAGCAACGAAGAAAATATGTTACATGGCACCAAAAATTAATACGAAACTTAGCCAGGGCACAAATGCAATACTAGCACAACGCATAAAAATAGACAGACTCAATAGGATAACAAGAACTAGACAAACAAGTCAAAAAAGCGATTAAAATAGACCTAAGATATCATAATACAGAGTTTATAGAAAAAGCCATCGAACACAATATTAATATGTGTCTTCCGATCAAAAAAAAAGAAAACTCCCTTTTAATAAAAAATTAAAAACTGGCAAGAACAAGTTATGACAGAGAAGCAGATAAGAAACGGAAAGGCTCCAGGAGAGCCCTCTGGAGAAAGTGATGAGAAATGTGTGAAAAAAGCAAAAATTCCACACCTGGAGAAATAGAATATTACTTTCTAAGTTCTCTTTAAAAAAGGAGACTAAACTAATATCGAAAACTGTAGACAGATAGTTTCATTTCTATCAACTATAGTGATACAGGCCGGGTTGGTAAAATTTGGTAGAAACTGGCCTGGTGCGGAAGACTATGGATAATGCGAGGATCAACTCAGAATATATCAGCTTCCATAATGATATCTACACGGGTGTTACAATACGTATCATGGCAGACGAAAATATAATAACTGACAAGATATCTCCGCATATGGAGAGGAGTAAGACAAGGCTATTCAATTTATTTAAAATTACTTTCCCTGACCTTAGAGGCATTATGATCATGAGTACCGACCATATCGAACTTAGCACCATGGTATGCGAACTAAAGAAAGAGTCACAGAAGGTAGAACCAGAAGTAAACCTCTAGAAAACGAAGATCATGAGCTTGAACTATAGCAATACCATATCAAGGAAGAATATATATGTCCTGGATAATGTGGGAAATCTCTTGGATTCAGGTAGAAAATAAATAAATAATATAGAAGGCCCCTTAAAGACGCCGCTGGAAATCGGGTTTTCTTAAATAACTTTTGATGTACTTATTATAATAAAAATGTTACGTGAAAAACACTACTAAGAACCTCTTAAAACGTAGTCCTTAAAACACATTCATCTTGCTTATTTTACCAGGGACAGACTAGGTTGTACATTACAATGCTTAAATTTTTAACACCCTGAAATAATAAATATGGATTGCTTGAACCTTTAACTAAAGAAACAGCACTCATTATCGATTAAATGAATTTAATCTAATTTAATTTATTATCAACAAGATGAATCGTTTTGGAGAAAAAAAATGGAATCGCTGTTTTATTTTAATTATTCAAGCAAACGAAAGTTCTATTTTAGGTTATTTAATTTAAAAAAGTACATGTTTTGACAAGTGCACTATGATTCTTAAAAAAACAACCTAAACAACAAAGCAGTTTTGGTTTTTCTCAACGCACCATTCTTGCAAACGTTTATATGGTAAACAATTAACAAAAGATTAAATTAAAAAACATACACAATTAAAAAAATTACTCATACTCATAGATATCTTAGTTTTAATTCTAATCATCTAATACTGGTAAAAGGAGGAGTAGTAAAAAGTTTGTATGAACGTGCAAGCATTATTTGTAATAATGAATATTTATTTAACGACTAAAAAAGACTTTATTAAGAATATCTTAATACAAAAAGAATTATCCTACATAATTTTTGAAAAATTGCTTTAAAGAGACGTGTAAAATTAAATCAACCAATTTTCACGGCAAATCTTATTTCACCATTTATTCCATGTTTTTCTGATAAGATAAAAAGAGTTGCTTTCAATGAAAATTAATTTAATAAAAATCTAACATATAAAATTCCTTGTACTTATGGTAAATTTTATATAGGTGAAACCTGTAAACTATTACCAAAAAGAATTAGTGAACATATATCTTAAATAAAAAATAATGATTTTTAAAAATCCGAAATCACATAACATGCATTTGACAATAAGCATAGAATGCTTCCTCAATTTTATCAAAGGAACCAATTTCAAAAGTACGTCATTTAATGGAAAGTGAATACTTTGCTACTTTTTCGGTTAACTTTAATAATACATGGATTCCTTTGCTAAAAAGAGAGGTAGAACAGGGCATTCTCAAAATTAATTAATAATTTAAACTATATAATATTCAGATCACACCCCTTTAATTTTATAAAAAGTAACCTTTATATTTTTTGTTTTCTTTTAAAACAGTTTGTCAAGCTAGTAATCAACAGTGAAATTATATAAAAAAACATATTTTAAGTTTTGTTAAGTTCAGAAGGAGTTTTGAAGGAACTCTAAACGAGAAATTTAAAAGATCGAAGTATATTTTGGTTATATTTTTAATTTAACTTTATTTACCTTGATAACGGTAGTAGATATAAATACCGAAACGTTGGTTCATTTTAGTATTTTTATTAAAAAAGTAGATTTTCTCGTTGTTTTTAACGTTCTCAATTTTAATATTCATAACAAAGTTAGGTAGGATATTGAAAAGAAGAAACGAACTTAGAGATTAATAGATGAAACCTCAGGTATATAAAAAAAAACTATTATACATTAAGTAAATTCATGTATTTAAATGTTATTGAACTTAAACTAAATTAGGTGTAACAAAAAGTTTCATTAAAGGGTTGAATTGATATTTCCTTTAAAAACGTGAATAACTTGATTTTTGCTATAAGTGACGTAATAAAATAAATAACTCACAATTAATAAATATCTATCTTTTAAAACTTGCGATCTTTCACGTTCTTAATATATTTATCCTTAATTTTAATAATAATTTATTGATTTTTTAATTTCTTCGTGAATTTAACAACGTCTAAGGGAAACTGGTAGGCGATTCCACTTATTAAGGTGATATTATATTAACTTTTTTTATTGTTTTAAGTTTTGGAAAAAAAGTACTGTAACACATCAAAAAATTGTAATATTGCTAATAATAATTCGTGATTTATGGTATCAAAGGCTTTACTGAAGTCCAGTAATGCCATACAAGTAGGACGATTTTGTTTCTCGTTAGTTCTTACGTCGTTTAATATATTTACTAAAGCCGTCGAAGTGCTAAAATTTTTCCTAAATCCAGATTGGCAAACCGGAATTATATTAAAAGATTCGGCAAAACTAAATATCTATTTATAAATATGTTTCTCAATAACCTTAGATATAGCTGGCAGTATAGTTATTGGTCTTAAATCTGAAATTTCCTTTGGCTCTACTATTTTAGCTATAAGCTTTATTATTGCCTTTTTCCATATTAATGGATATTTTTGTTGTAAAATGCATTCGTTAATAATATTGACCAATGGATTTAAGCAAAACGGCAAACATAATTTTATATTTTCAATCGACAACTGGTCTATTCCTTTTTCGCTGGTTTTAATAGTTGAAATAATAATCGATAAGTTATCTTTATCTATTAACTGAAACACTAACTGTTCGTTGTTAAAATTATTATTTTTATAATATTCGATGATGCCTTATTTGGTTGTATCTGGTAAACTGCTAATACTCTGAAAGTAGTTTTGAATGTCATCGAGATTACATAAATCCCGCTGAGTCAGCGTATGTTTTTTTTTCGTTAACTTAAGTTTTTCAGCAACGGTCTAAAATTCTTTGCCTTTTTTGTTAATTATTTGATTGAAACATGTGTTTTTCTCACGAATTATTGCGTGTTTTGTATAATTTCTTAATTGTCGATAATATTGCAGATCTGAGTTTGATTTGGATTTTTGACATTTTTTATGCGCACGGTCTCTTAATTTTATTAAAAGTTTAATATTGTCGGTGATCCATGGGCAGAATGGCTTATTTTTCCTTATTTTAGTTTTAACAGGAATATGCTTGTCTAAGAGCAGGGTTATGTTTTTATTGAAGAAATTGATTTTATCGTCTATATTTCTTAAATAATAAACACGTTCCCATGGAATGGCTAAACCATCCGTGATAAAATTGCTGTAGTTTAAATTATTTTTATCTCGAAACATTATATCTGGTTCTTGATTTCTAACGTTCTCATATTCAAAAATAGAAAAAATTAAATTATGATCGGATATTATCTCTGAAATTGGAATCGACTATGATTTCTTGGATATTATTTGTTTACTAGATATTATTAAATCAATAAGATGGTATTTAAGTCTATTCTGGTAGATTCAACAATATTTTATGTCAAATTAAAACTTTCCAAAATAAATCTTAATCTGTTACTATACAAATTTATTTTCAAGAAGTCGATATTAAAATCACCCACCAAAATTATATAGTCATAGTTTAATGTAGTTTAGATTGTTAAAATCTCAAAACATTATATGTGGTTCTTGATTTCTAACGTTTTAAAAAATTTAATTATGATCAGATATTGTCTCTGAAATTGCTTGATACTGGTCAGAGAAGAACAGTACGTACGGTACAATTGAAGGAAAATATTTTGGATGCTATAGCTGATACCCGTTCAAGGAGTATTTAAAAATTAGCTGCTCACCTTATTCATATCATCTCCAAAAAGTGCATGAACTAACTCTTGAAGATTTTTATTAGCATTATTTTTTTTACCGATGAAGCAGGTTTTACCAGTCAAGAAACTATGATAAAATTCGACCAAACCAACCAGATGATTATGAATAACTCTATTAAAGGCCTTTAACAATTTTGTCATTTTATACACTATCGCCCTGTACAGAACTCTTAAAAGCACCAATCAAATTCTATTACTTGTAAGTTAACAAGCAGATCTACTTTGAGAAAAACCATGCTGATGATCACTAAGTAATCGCTTATAGTGCTATGAAAATTGTACAGAAAATAACGCAATAATTATAGACTGAATACACCCACATCGATACTTAATATCAAGCAAAACATTGGCCTCCATATGCATGGTATTGGGGTAAAAATTACAACTACGTAATTTATTAATGTTTTTCAAAGATTAAGAAGGATTAAGTTAAGATTTATTCATATGAACTGAAATTCTGCAATTTTCTACTAAACTAAATGAGAAAATTAGATCTCTATAGCAAAATAAAGAGTACTATGAAAAATCTTAATGTATTTATTAATATCTTGCTAATCATTATTCTAATTCATGCTAGCAAGGTAGTTATTAATAGCAACAAAATCATAGTTTACAGAATCATAATAATAAACTGCATAATTAAGATTTTAATCACAATTAATAGGAACACTTATTTTATAGCCAGACTGATAATTTGAAATCGATGATAAATTTTCAGTGGCGTATATGCAGTATAATAACAAATAAATAAAAAAAGTCTAAACAAAGTGCTTGCTGCAGTATATGAGATCTGGTCTACATTTAATAATATTGCAAATAAAATTGGCCTTACTCTAGGGTCATTCGAATTAGATATTATCATGTTGTTTCTGATAATACATCTGTGCTATGAAGAGTAACTACTTTACTAGAATAGTATCATTAATTTGATCTAAATGATTCACTATAATTAGAATTGCCAGTACTATAAATTCTGCTAAAGTATTTAAAATTTTTCAAATACTCACCAAGGTATCTGCTTGTCGCATTTGCCTATTCCATTCATCTGAAACATTTTTTAAAGTTTCCGCTAAAGTTGTAGATCCATAGATCATAGGCAACTCAAAAACCACTCCTCCAGCTTTATTTCTAAGTTTCGCAGGCTTGAATATATCTACATCTGGATATTCCGGCAAAACCGCTATTGCTCCAGACATATATTCTGGAATTGGAAAATTATTCTAAAAGGAAATTGTTATTATATTGCTTAAAATATTTGAAGGCTTACCCTTTTAAAATAATGTGATAAGCTAGCAGCAACAGCTGTAGAAATTACCGAGTTAAAGTTCGTATTTTGTCTATTTTTAATATTTTTCACCAACGGTATACATTCTACTTTTTCTTCACTAGCCCAAGCACAAAATTGTTCATTACTGTAATTTGTTCTATGTAGAGCATTGATATCATGTGGTTTTACTTGGTTCATCATAATATTTCTTCCAAAAGACAGAAATATTACTTCCATATAAAATAAAAGCATTTTAATAGTTTTTGTCTAAAACCAAATTGTTTTTAATGTAAAAATTAAAATAAGATCACATTTTTACAATATAAATGATTATCAAGTCCATGAAACTTTTATGCTGTTTTCCATAAGTTTGAGTATTCAGGGTTTTCTTAAATAATTTTTTGCTATAGTTTGTGGTTGACTTATCTCCAAATAGTTGAATCAACAATGAAATTAAGGATGTTCCGTCAGCAATTGAGTGATTAAATCTAAAAATTACTGGGTAGACGAGCCCTTCCTAGAAAAAAACCAGAAGTGCAAAAACGTCAAAGAGGTCTTTTAGATTAAAACTTACATGTAGTATGTGTTTCATAGGACAAGGAGCCACGTGCACATCCCAAAGTAGGGATTCAGTTTTTTCAAACTTTTTAGTAATTATTTCGCCTGCATAGGATTTCAAGTAATCCTCTGTAAGATCTTGACTATTTTCAATAGTTATTGACCTAACAACGTCATCTGCAGTGCATCGTCGATCCTTTATTTTATAAAAATAACCGAAAAACTGATGAACTTTACATATTAGTTTAGGATAATGATCTGGATGATTAAAAACCTAGAAAAACAGCATCAATAACCATTGAAGCATTAAAAAAATGTTATATGTACCTTTTCTTGTAAAATCTCTTTAATTTTCTGAAACATATTTAGCTCCTCAATACTTTTAAAATATATGGTAATGCCAATACAGCATTGTGGCTTATCAGGTACCAGGAATGCTAAATCTTCACTTGCAACTAAACCTTCATAATCCTTTTTATATTTAAATTTTAAATAAATGTCTATAATTTTTCGAAAAATAAGAAAAATAATTGCCACGCCCATAAAACCGATAAATGATATTGCATTTAGTAGTATTATACAACATACGTTTGATATTTGCCAGTGTTGTCTTTGGATTCTTACAGTGGAGAAATCCTAAAATTTGAAAGGCGAGATTAGTACTCAAGTATGTTAAGTTATGGATTAATTATATAATATTTACAACTGTTTTTAAATAATCATTAAGAGAGTTTAGAAATATAAGAAGACGCTGGATGGCGGTATACAATTACAGCTGCTCATAGAATACCTCCTAGGCTAATAAAGTGTATTTAAAATATAAGTATAAACTAAAAACTTTTGAGCATAAACCCTGCAATTATATGTTCTGAATAAATTGATTAAATATTAATGACAAAATCTATATGTAAATGTAAAATTTGAAATACATATTTTTTCATGATCTATTTCTTAAAATACAAAATTAAACATATAAAGGGTGTTTTTTTTTAGAGGCGGAGAACTTTAAATTGAAATTAAACACAAAATATTTTATTGATATGAACGAATTTGCTTTTATATTAAAGATTTTTTTTTGGCATTAATATTTAAAAATGATTTCGGGCATGTGACCCCCCACGGCTGGCGCGTATGTGACGTAATCTAGAGGTCCAATTTTCACACACTCTTTTCAGTACTGCAGGCTGTATTTCGGCAATCACGCGTCGTATGTTGGTTTCCAAGTGCTCAAGTGTTTCGGGTTTATCAGCGTAGACATGCGACTTAACATAACCCCAAAGAAAATAATCTAATGGCGTTAAGTCGCACGAACGAGCTGGCCAGTTTACAGGTCCATTCTTTGAAATTATTTGTTGCTCGAATGTCTCTTGCAGTAAATTTTGTTTGGCGCGCTGTATGGCACGTGGCACCGTCTTGCCGAAACCACATTTCTGCAACGCCTGCAACGGCTTCTAAGTGAGGCACAAAAAAGTTGGTTATTATGTTTCTGTATCGCTCACCGTTTACTGTAACGTTCTGACCATCAGCATTTCTGAAGACATAAGGACCAATGATTGCACCGTCCCATAAAGCGCACCAAACGGTTAGTTTTTCTGGATGTAACGGTTTTTGGCAAATAGCTCGTGGGATCTCATCCCCCCAAATTCGGCAATTCTGCTTGTTTACATAGCCACTTAACCAAAAGTGTGCTTCATCACTGAACAAAATTTTCATATGAAATCGTGGATCAACAGCAATCTTTCCTTCCACCGATTCAGCTAATGTACGGCGCAAAACATGATCCTGGGGTTTCAACTGCTGGACAAGTTGAATTTTATATGCTTGCAATCCGAGATGTTTGCGCAAAATTTTCCATAAAGTGGATGGACATAAGTTCACTTGTTGAGAACGACGTTGAATTGACACATTTGGATCATTATCAACACTATGCTGCACAGCAGCTATCGCTTGTTGCGTGCACACTGTACGGCGTCTTACGGGATGCGTATTGTCGACTAGAGTAAAAGTATTGCGAAAACGATCAACAGTTTCTCGAATTAATTTCTCTGAAGGACGATTATGAGCACCATAAGACTCACGTAATGCCCGATGTGTTTCTCGAATAGAACCATGCCTTTCAAAATAAATTTGAACAATTTGGAAACGTTGCTCCGGCGTGAGTCTGTTTATGATGAATTGCCAAACTAAACTAATCTAAAAATAACCCAGAACTGTCAGGTCAGCTGTCATAAAAAACAGTATTACCAAATGAAAGTTCTCCGCCTCTAAAAAAAAAAACTCCCTTTAGATAAATGAAAAAATTATCAATAAAGAATATTCCACATTTAGTGATGAAGTGTGACCTGAGGAAGTCAGCAACCAGGCAATCCAGACAGCAACAACGACTAAAGAAGTCACTGTTATCTCCCAAATCTAGGAACATGGAAAATCTAAAGAGGAAAACTACACGTTCGGGAAAGAGAGATCTCTAGAGAAAACGGATCAGTATGCCAAATCTCAGGGAGTTAATGATACTGGAAGAAATTGAATTGAATTCTTGGCTAATAAGGAGTACACCTAATATGTAAAAAGCCAGGAGGCCATCAGCTATAGATTAATTATTTAACTCCAAACCAGTTAAACTTTATTTTATCCAGGGATATCCGTTAATACCTGAACACTCAGACAACGAAGTGAAAGTTGAATATAAAAAACTAAAAAGAGTAATTTCGAATATACCACAAAAGCCCGTCTTAATTGTAACGGGCGATTTTAATACCAAAAACGATGAGCACATAAGAAATAATATAGGAAAATATGAACTAGATGAAACTAAAGTCTAGTCTTACCATAAAAATAAAAACTTTGATGCTTTTTAAGCCTAGTCGAAAATTACCCACATCAAATCAAACGTGACAAGCAATTTATATATGGATAGTGTCTGGTGTCTGGAGCTATAAAACCACGTAATATAGAAAAAGCAATGGATGATAAAAAGAGTTTGAAGAGAGAGTTATTGAGAATGCAATTTATCTAATAGATAGTCCAAAGAGAGTAATCCTAGCCAAAACTATTATATAATGCAGACTGGTCATTGCACGTAACCCAACCATAAAACTTACTTGAATATCTAAAGCCTCTGCAACATTTTCGGGTAATGAACTGAAATTATTAAACTTCTTGATCTCTCCTATTGCCACATATGCTTTTGAGACGTGGACTTTAGAAAGGGCCAATCGAAAAATAATAGATGCTTTTAAAATATGGGCCTACAGAAGGATGCTATGAATATCATATACAAAAGATCGTACTAAAGTTTCAATTCTTAAGAGACTAAAAATTACCATAAGTAAAAAAACTTTTCTTACAGCTCAAACAGGGAAATATAGAGAAAGAGACAGATATTTAGTGTTTGCAAATGTTGAACAATATTTAGTATTAGTATTAGTGTTCACCTACTATTAACAATCAGAATCGCAACTATGGCAGTGCAAATTGAGTAAAAATACTCTTTCTCTGAAGAATCATTCGAAACTGTCTTTTTTTCGATTTTTCAGACATTCGACTGATTTATTCTTCTTCTAGCGGATTTTCTTGGGAGTTCAATGAGTATCGCCGATTCCCTTTCTCCTGAATCCTAATCATGGTGTTTCATTACTCAGTCTTAGGTTAGACATTTTATCTATACTTATAAGAAAAGTGACTTTAAAAGTGAACTGAAGAAAAAGAATGAAAAGTTGAATTTTAAATTTAAAGCTGAATTTTATTTTCTATAATGATATTGAAAACATCGGGAATACCAGCTGTACTCCCGGAATAACACAAGTATGCACACTCTACGTCTCTGGAGACACGTAGAAGGTCAGCGAATCTTCCAGAATTATGGTCACCCTAGTATATAAGGAGCCGCATCGCCCCGCTCTTTATATACTTGGCTGACCATGGGTGGCACTTGACAGTCCCGTTCAGTTCGAAATATAGGTACAATATTTAAATTAGTTTGTTACTTTAGTGCATCGAGTATTTTAATTCATACCTATCAGTCAGTAAAAACACTACACTATCTTTAAGTTTTGACAATATTAACTAAACATTATTAATTTAATTTGGTTTTATGCATGTTTTATCTTTAATGTAGCTTCAAGCTATTTTTATTTTATTAAATGTTTATATGGTGTTTGTTGAATATTTTAAAAATAAACACATTAATTTTAGAATTTTAAATAAGAAATAAAATTTTAAATTCATATTTAGGCAAATGTTATTAGTTTTTATGAAAATAGTGTAACATTGTAACTATAGATAGATACTAATAAAAACTGTTTTTTATGCAGAAGAGTTGTAATGTATCATTTTTTACCTAGTTCTAAAGAAAATAAATTACAGTGAAAAAAACATATTGTATAATATTAATTATTGTTTTAATAAATTAAGTATTAAAATTTTGTTTTTTTTTTAGTTTGACATAAACTCGAACACAAATAATTTTTTTATCTAGATTTATGGAAAATATATAAAATAAATGGTAAAAAAATTGAACTAAAGTAATAAATGTAAAAAATAACTAAGATGTTTAAAAAGTATGATCTTACCTAAGAAAGTTTTGATTTAATATACGACCAAAATTATCAATAATCTAAATATTATGAACTATTTTTAATAGCAAATGTTCTAAATTCTTTTGCAATAACAAAAAAAATCATACTATTTGATTAGCTAATAAGTGATGTAAATTTATATTATTAAGTTTAACTTTTATTTAAATAAGTGCCATTTATTGACATTATACTTATAAAAATGTAAATTATAATTTTTATTTATTTGTTTACTAATTATTGATAAAAAAATACAACAATAATAAATCGTTGCATAGTTAAAATTAAAATAACTTTTTAGATAACGAAATAATTAAACCTAAGAATGTTATCCATGATTTAGCATTAAAAAAAATTGATAATTTAAGATTCACTAAGAGAAAATGTTTGAAAAAAAGTTTTAAATAAATTATAAATAAAATAAAAAGATAATTAATATTATTTAAAAAAATATTTATATTATTAATTAATAAAAAAATATAGCTTAACCCGAATAATTAAGTTTCTATACATCTAAATATTAATAATACATATTCCTGGTCCTCAGATTAATATTTGTTTGAATTTTATTAAAGTTAGAGAATTTTTTAAAATAAATTCTACGCACTATTAAGCAAAAGTACAATAACACATAAAGAAAACTCTTAAAATAATACTATATAAACTTTTTCAACAACCAAATATGAGAAATTCAAAATAATCAATGACGGACAAAATTGTATTCAATAAAACTTTAAGTATAAAATTTGTATTAATCCAGCACGAGTAAATAGAATTTTTGTATCATACCAGTTTTTCCTTAATATCCTTATCACTTATCATCATTTTTTCCACGAACATCATCACTATACGACGTCTTAAAATAAAAATATTCATACCTAAAAAAGAGCTTTTATCGTTTAATTTTGTAACACAAGGACATCGTATACATTAAAATACAAGTTCTGCAACAATTCGGTCAGGTTAATATTTTTTTGTTTTCTTTAGAGTTAAAATAATCAGGTTACGTATTATTTATGTTTTTCTTACTAAATGCAGACAACTTATTTAGACAAAGATTCAATAATTTAATTCTTATTTTATAAGACTTGCAGTAAAGAACTAGATTTGCAGTATTAAATATCCTTAAAAGCAAAGAGTTTATACAGCGACAACTTATAGATTTTTTTTAAATAGGATTTTTCTGCGTTCCAATAAGGGAAAAATCAGTTAATATTTGCAGAAGTTTCTTGGAAAATATTACGACATTCTTAAATTTTTTTAAAGTTTCCTTATTGTACAATAGGCACTTAAATATATGTGAATTTTTCATTAATAATTTAAAAAAATTTACCTAATCGTCAGGCTAATCCATAGAGGTCAAAACGTCTCCTAAGAAAAAAACTCATATAGAATATTATTTACGTTACATTACCTTCCAATTATTTTATAAGAAAACTGTATTGCTAAACGACAGACCATAGATCATGGTGATAGTACTATATAATGCAGAGGAATTGATGCTCACATACTGTGCTGAGACTAGTAGCACTCACTTATTTGATAATACTACAGTAATTATTTAAAAGAATGGCTGGAATAGTGTGTGAAAAAAAATCAATAAAATAAAATAATCAAAACCTAACTTTCTATTATCTATTTTACACGAAAAAAAATAATTCAGTAAGTCTTTACTATTTCACCAACTAAGACTACTAAGCTAATAAAATACATTAAAAATGTATTCATTTGCAGTGTCGTGGTTTACAAATTTTGAAGCTAGATTCAAAAACCTAAATGGCCATTGCATCTTTTTTTCTAATCTATTTATTCGAATCATTTATTGTATGACTAGTGAAACTATGATATATTTCCTTCACTTGAGCACTACTGAGGCCAGTACTTAACTGATTTCTAAATTAAAAATGAACTTCAAAGGAAAAAAATGTAAACTTAATAATTTCCTTATACTTTTTTAAAAACATAATTATTTATTATCTAAACTAGTGAGTCTAAAAATAGTCTATACTAAGCCAACTTTTGTACTTGTTTGTCTAACAATTTTATGTAAAGAAGTATATCATCAGCAATCTTTTGAACTTCTTCTTGAGAATTAACCAGGGACTTCTCAATCAGTATTCCGATTTGAAATTTCTCGTCATAACTAATTATTGCAATAGAAATACCTACAAAAATATATGAATTTTCCAAATAGATCCATTATTTAAGGTTTTAATAAAGTCTTACCGATTCCTTGTGCAATGGGTGCAAAAGGAATGACTTTTTCAAAATATCCATCTTTCGTTTTTAAAACCGTACTACCAGGTACATTGGTTAGGACATAGGTATGCGAAGTCCATCCGAAAAGTATTTTAAGAATTTGTATTGGCATTTGAAGCATGTTTCGCATTAAAAATGCCACGAGCTGTAAGAGAGATATCTAATATTATATCTTAAGATTGTCTCACTCTCCTTAACATATGTCTCAAAAATATCTTGTAGATCTTACAAAAAAGCTTCTAGTCTTAAAATGAAGATCTTGCGATCAGCATGAATTTACTTGCTAACCTACTTAGCAGATATACAATATATTTAAATTAATTCTAAAAATGTAATAAAATTTTAAAATCGGCGTTTGTTGCAAGGGTAACGACTCAAGCTAATAATGATTCAAAAAATTTTTTCTCTCTGTCAGTAAATTTAGTCTAGTAAGTAAACTTAGACTTTAGTTTATTTTGAAAATCATTAGTCACTTATTAGATTAATTCATTCTGAACTTCGTCAATGCTTATCTGTTTAATAATTTTTGAGGTACCTTCTTAAATTATTTCAACATACTTTAATTTTTTGCTGAGTCACAAGTTTCATTTTCACTGAAGTTTACTCCTGAATATTTTCAACTGTTTGCTGATGTATACATTTATTATTTTCAAATATAATTTCCTTAATACCTTCTATTAAAAAAGATTGTAAAAAAAATAAAAATTAAAAATTGTTGGTATGGAAAGACCAAGTTTATTAAAACGTGCTTCTAAGAACATAAGATAACCTCAAACATAAAAGATGCTCCGGGATGAACCACAAATTCATAACAAATTGGCTTAGAACACTAACAAAATGAAAAGCAAGCACTAGTATAAAAAAAGGACTTAATTCTTAACCCGTAATGTGAAAATTTTAACATAATTCGAAACATATGGTCTATTGGACCAGAACACATAAAAATTTAAAATAAAAATGACAGTATGATTCAAAGACATTATCATTCTAAATATTGGGCGACCTAGAGAATCTTTAGAAAATAGTTCAAGCATATTGTCATGTAAAGATTTCTTAATTAAAGATAGTATGAAAAGTCCAAGCTTGGCCTTTAGCTGGACTATATCAGTGTTTCTGAAACTTGACTTATTGAAATTGGACAAATTTTCTCTCACAAAAGTAATTTCTATATTTGCCCATGCTACAATTTCTTAAAGTTCACTCATTACGTACTAAATAATTTCAAATATCTTATTTTGTCGAGTTATTTCCTAGAGTCCTGCCATATACCGTTAGCCCTGGAAACCCTTTGATAATATTATATTTTCGAGTTTTTGTTTTTCTGAGAGACTCTCTCACTTACTACTAAAAACCACCGTTTTTTCCTGTAATATGTTCATTTCTGCTTGTAAGGAATTATCAGATCTAGTTTGTTGTTGATTATTCAGAGGTTTATCTAGTTCTAAAAGTTCACTGTCTGAACCCACTTTTTAATTGCTGGAGTGTTCACTTTCTTAAATACTATACTCTAGATCTTCGTCCGAACTACCTATAACATCTTCAGCCTTTTGATCAGATAAGTATAAATCTTCATTCTCGAAACGCAGCATTGTTTGTATTTTCTCAGCAAAATCTGGGCCAGCCAGGCTTATGCATTTGCTCCGATCCAGTGGTACGGATCGGACCAGGCCTATCCATCCTTCCTTTAAAATTAAAGATTATTAGTAAGAAGTTCGGTATTTTATACGCAAAACACAAAATACCTTATTTTTTGTTAGCATGCAATATGTTACAATTGGTCTGAGAGATTTTTTATAAAAACAACGTAATTCATAATAAATCGCGTCTTAGACCTGTATGTTTTGAAACTTGTCCTTAATGTGACGCAACTGCTACAAAAGTCAAAATGGTACTAAAACACTATGCTTAGCATCGGCTAGTGGGAAGGTATGGGGAAGGATATGCACCTAGAGCCCACAGTGTTGTTCTAATTAGTAGAAAATCTATGTGGTTGGTCTACTAGACCAATATTAGGGGTAAAGAGTTAATTAATTGATCATGTTAAAAAACTATACAGTTTCAAAAATGACAAAAGAGTTGGTCGAGGTAATAACTTACAATAAACAGATAAAGAACTCCATATAACCCACAAAGACTTCAGTTTGCTGAAAAATGCAAAAGGTAGCATAAAACTTTAAAAAAAAGTCGAATAAGATCAAGTAATAGTAAGAACCTGATAAAGGAAAAGGCAAACTTTAAAATATGTTGGAGAAACCTTGACACATAGAACTAGAAATAAGTATTTGTGGTTAAGAAAAAAGGATAATAGTAAAAGTTGCAATCGCGGTACTTCAAAGTTTAGAAAATGATAGAAGAGTTCATCCTCAATAAATAGCTATATAGTGGTCGCTGCTGCACCTAAGCCTCCCATAAACATTTTTATCTCTCTCTATCCCGTGCTGCATTTATTCAGTTCGTGTGAATGCTTTTCAGATCGTCTAATCATCTAGTGGATAGTCTGCCTCTGCCGCTAAGTGCCGCTAATCTCTTAGTATCGATTTAATTATTTTGATCGTACAGTTCCTGGTGGCCTTACCCAGTTCCATTTTAGATTCGATATTCTTATGATGGCATCCGTAATTCTACTTTTTCTCACCTCCGCGTTTAGAACCCTACCTCTCAGAAAGACCTAACGTAGCTTTTTCCATGCTCCTCTGTATTCACAGTACTTCGGCTCCATATGTTTACACAGGCAGAACACATTGAAGATAGACCCTTCTTTTTTAATATACAGGCATATTAGATTTTGAAGTTGCAGCTTAGTTTTTCAAAAACTACCTAGGCGAGACCTATTCTTCTTTCCTATCGAATTTTATGGCCCAGGTAATTATAGATTCATACTTGCTCATGATTCAAGCTGTTTACTTTAAAATTTTTATTAATGACTAGTTTTCTCATGATCTGGGTCTTGCTGATGTTGTTATTTAGCTCAGCTTCTTTGAATCCTAGTTCCAGCTCCTTTAGCGTCTCTTTTGCTTCATCGAATTTATCTGCAACTAATTCCAGGTCATTGGTGAAGTGAGGATTTATTAGATTTTCGATTTTAGTACGCTTAAACCTGTACTCCAAAAGATTAGTGAATAATTTGGGAGAGATAACATCACCTTGTCGCACATCTTCAGCATCATTTTGAAGTCAAGAATACCTTCGTGGACTCTAATGATACTTCTTGCAAATACGCTCGATAAGTTTGGTGTAACGATTGTCGATTCTACAATCTGCGAAGGCTTGGAGCATCCTACAATGGTGTACTATATGAAAAGTCCATAAAGAGGAGCACCAAAAGTTTATTTAACTTTATGTCATTTTCTATAAACATTTTCAGTGTGTGGAAGTCATATGTGGTGCCATAGCTCCTACAAAATCCTGCCTGTTCGTTTGACTGGTTTAAAGTCTCAAATTTCGTTGTTAGCCTAATAATTCTCATGAAAAGTTGACAAATTTGGAAGTAAGCCGATTAGCCTATAGTCACAAATAAAATATAGCAGGATGCAAAAAGGCGGCGATTTGGCGATTCCATTTGCGCTGCTCGCACCAATCCATTTACCAATTCAAACTGTCTTATGAAAAAGATCGCGAGCACCAGTTTTAAAAATATTTCTATATGTATGTAGGTAGGTAAAATGAATATTAGAGTTTAGAGTTAAACACTTAGTTAAGCACAAAATAAGCTTCAGTCAGTCTTAGTAATAAGTTATTTACTTACAATTGTAGTCATTTAGTAATTTACTATCAGGTCAGATCACAAGAGTTGTCGTTAGCAACAGGAAACTATCGCCACAATTGAGCTTTACCTTTAATTAACAGGCTTTATCAAGAGACCTAACTTCACTAGCTTGACTAAGAGCATATATGACAGGTAAGAGCATGGAATGGTATGGAATTTACCATTCATTACCATTACCATTTCACGAGATAATCCGCACTCATCATTAACAGTAATAACAATCATAACCAAAATAACACACTACCAAAAAATTCAATTCCCAAATAGAAGGTAAATATTGGGAAAAACATCGTTAATCCACTAAATGCAAAAAAAAAGTCGTTCACTGCCTAGAATTATAACTCAAATGGTCAACTCGATCTAGAGTCATCTCGTGACAGGAGTGGTAACCTATTTCCAAGACCCATAAATCAAGGAAAAAAATTCAATTTATTATTTGTTAACTATCCATGCCGTTTGCTTAATTAATTTGCCTGGTCTTTTGAAAAACCTAAGAGTGACTTTTTTCACTAGCTTTATTGCAACAGTAAAGATAACTACATTTATACACAATCAATTTAAAAAAATCTTTATTTACCTATGCACTAACCTGCGATTAGATATTATACGCAATACACGCTTGCGGTCACTGGCTATGTACTATGCGACAAGACGTCCCGACCCGTACTATGCGACGAGACGCCGACGTCTTTGAAGAGTCGTGACTTAAAGATGTTTTGAAATCGGTAGTTTCGCATCTGGTTTTATTTAATCTGTGCTATAGTTTTATATTTGGGCGTTATCATCTTTCTCATAGAGTAATCTTATGATAGCCCTATCCCATTGCTCAGGCGCTGTAGTATTTCTGAGACAATCATTGAATAGTTTGCACACTATTGTTAGTTGTGCTGTTCCTCTCATTTTGATATTTTCAATGCTAACTCCGTCGTCTCAAGATATTTTGAATTTCGTCTAGTGTGATATCTGGGATGTCCTCTGATCCTTGATTTTCTATTTTGGGTTGGGTTCACCCTGCAGGAAACTGACTACACTCTGACGTCAGAATTATAACGGAATAACTGTTAAAATAAGAGCTGAGAAAATAAAATTCTTTCTTTTAAGGACCTGCAAAGACCAGTGTGTTAAGGTAAAGGCTAAAGTTCCCGTTTATGAAGTAGAGGAGTTCGTTGAAATAAATCTCACATTGAATAGTCTTCTTCAAACTTAAAATTTTGATTTCAGATTTGCTGAAGATTGCAAAAGGTAAATCCAGCAATCAGCGAGATATATTATAGTCAAGGAATATTAGTCATTCCACAGGGAATAGAAATATGACTGTGCGCAGTAACACCATGGAAACTGAAGAAACATAATAAATATATAAATATTGCTTCAAGAAATACTCGCTTCCTCAACTTTTTAGCAGACTTAATCAGTATAAATTTATGATATATCAAGTCTTCATAAAAAGAATATCAGTCTATTCAAATCTAGAAATTGATATAGTTTATTTAAAATTTACATGGACATGAGTATGAATGATATTTTACAACTGAGCTGGACTTAGTAAAAAGTAAAAGAATCAAAATTGACATAATCAAAAAAAAATAGAAATTCATTGTGAGCTATAGATGGGTCCTTTGTTTATACATCTTAGTTTATACTTTGTTTGTACTCGTACTCTTTTGTTAATTGCAATTTTTCTTTTAATACTCACCAGTCCATCTGCCTGTCGCATTTGCTTATTCCATGCATTTGAAACATTTTTTAAAGCTTCCACTAAAGTCGTAGATCCATAGATCATAGGTAACTCAAATGCGTTTCCTCCAGTTTTATTTCTGAGTTCTATGGGCTTGGATAAATCTACATCTGGATAATCCAGTAAAACCGCTATTGCTCCAGATATATATTCCGGAATCGGAAAGTTATTCTGGAAAAACGGTTCAAATATTTTACAAAAATGGCTTGAATGCTTACCCTCTTAAAATAATGTGACAGGCTTGCTGCAATAGCTGTACAAACTACACAACTGAATTTGGTTTTTGTTTTATTTTTAATATTTTTCACCAGCGGTATACATTCTGTTTTGCGTTCACTAGTCCAGGCACACAATTTTTCACCAGTATAGTTAGTTCCATGTAGAGCATTTATATCATTTGGCTTTAGTTGGTTGGTTTCGATAATTCTTCCGAACGATATAAATAAAATTTCCAAATAGAGTGTGGCTAACTTAAAAAATCTTGCCTGAAATCAGAATCCTTAATAAGGAATAAAAATTGCTCAAATGTTGACAAAATTAATTACTATTAAGTCCAAGAAGCTTTTACTCATTTTTTTATTAGTCTGATTGCCAAGCAATTTCTGAAAAATTTCTTTATTATAGTTTTCATTTGAATTCTCTGCATATAGTTGAATGAACAAAGATACTAATGAGGTTCCGTCAGCAATTGAGTGATGAAATCTTGAAATTACTGGGTAGCAGTATCCTTCCTAGAAAATTCCATAATACATTATGAGCCTCAGTAATCTGCAAAAGTTACATTTGATTTGAATTTAATGGGGTAAAGAACCACATGTATATCCCAAAGGAGAGATCCATTTTTTGCAAAGTCCTTAGCCATTACTTTGCCTGCATAGCTTTTTAAATAATTCTCGGTAAAATCTTCGTTATTTTCAATATTTATTGCTTTTACTACATCATTTACATTACATTCATTCTTAATCGTATAAAAATAGCCTAGAAATTGATGAACTGTACTTGTTAGTTTAGGGTAATGATCTGGATGATCAAAAATCTAAAAAAGTAAGAGTTTAAAAAAAAATATTTTTTTAAGTTTATGTTATGCATACCTTTTTCTGTAAAATCTCTTTAATTCTCTCTAACATATTAACCTCCTTATTAGTCCGAGAAAATGTAATAACGGTAATACAGCATTGCGATTTATCAGTTACCAAGAATGGTAAGTCTTCATTTGCAACTAAACCTCCATAGTTTTGTTCGTATTTAAATTTTAAATAAATGTCTACAGTTTTTCGAAAAAAGGAGAAAATAATCGCTTGGGCCGTAAAAAGGAAACATGATAAAGCGCTCAAAAGTAAAGTCAAAAATATGTTTGATATTTGCCGATGTTGCGTTTGGACTTTTGCAGAGGAAAAATCCTAAAAGGAAAAAAAATTAGTTAAAATCTAATTTAATTAGTGTTAATTAAACATGAGTTATAGACTACTCAGTTTATGTTTAATATTATAGCTACACTTTTTGCTTGTTTTCATTGTGCTTTTGTAAGAGCACTACAGGTCTCTTTAATACAGTACTGAGCACAACAGAAGAACCAAACAACTAACTAACGTGTACAATAGTCTTTACCTTAAAAAACAACCGAATACTTCAGTGCAATAACCCTAATAAATACAATAATGAAGCGATTTACAGGGACAGCTAAAGGACAGACTATAGAAACACATTGCAAACAAAAAAGACTAACATGGATTTAAAAAAAGTAGTTCGACCATTGATGCCAAATTCATTACCAAACAAATATAAGAAAAGGCCATAAAATATGAAACACTGGCATTTATCACCTAAAGCACTTGACAACCAGGCTCAAAATTTTAAAGGAAAAAGTTACCCAGAGCATCACGGAAGCAATATTGTGTACTTGTGATATGTATTTCGCACTTTTTATATACCCTCTTTTGGATGATTTTTAGGAAGGCCTTAAGTAGGTAGCTCATAAGGCTTCAAATTCTGTATTCATTCCACTTGTTTGCATTTGGTTTCTTTGGTGAGAAATGTCGTTATTTTAACTCGCTCTGGGGGATTTTTCTAGTATTTTAGATGCTACTACTTATTTTTGTGAGCTATTTTATTCCATTAAGATCTAATAACTTTAATAAATCTGAGTAGAAGTTTTAGGTCCTGTTGTTTTGCCATTTTTGTTTCTCCTTATAGCAGCTCTTAGTTTATCGGTCTTGATTAAAGGTCTAGTTATACAGTCTGTCATTGTATCGTTTATCCTTAAATATTTCCTCTAGATATTTTAGCCAAGGATTCTTTCTTTATTCTTCATCTATTTTTAAGTTTTCTTAAGTATTAAGCAGACGCCCAACTTGTTTAATTTAATCTCTCTGGTTTCTCACTATGTGGTCTAAAGTATTTTAAGGTAATTTCTAGGTAAACGGTCTTCTTGGAGGATGTTAAAAAAATATGTTGGTGACTGTAAACTGTTCGTCCATTGCCAAATCAATCAGTCATCCTCTACGTTTATTGCGCTTTCTGAGTCCGATAAGGAATCATCGCTAAAAAACTACTCATCTGTAAGCTCGTAACTGAAGATAGGCTTTTAGAGCAGGTGATGCAATTTAAATACCTGAAAATAAATATGTCTAGCCACCACGATTTGACAAATGACATAACAAAGCAGTGGTAATGTTAGGCTTCCTAAGAAAAGTTAGATGAGTCTATCAATACATGAGAATAAACAGCAAAACTAGGATATACAAAGTATACGTAAAAGCCGTGATGACCTAGATAAATAGAGTCGTTAAGTCAATATCAAAAAACACGGAAACGTTAAGACGGTAATGCTGAAAATCTTTATTTCGAAAATTCCTTTGATCTCAATCACAAGAAGAAGAAAAACAAGGCAAAAAGGAAAAATTAAAATATATGTAAGATAATAGATTAAAGCTCTCTCCAAAAACTATAATTTAATTAATTCAAAAATAAAAAAGGCCTACGATAAAATCTTTGCAAAATAATTAAAAAAACATAAACTTACATTTGGCTATTGTAGTCGATGGTAGTTAATTTGTAACATTTGGTAAAATAGGTATTTGGTAACGATCTTATGGTTCAAAATATTTTTAGTATTGCAGCATTGTCGCTTGAATATTTAAAAATTCAAAAATCGTAAGATTTACAGGAAAATTCATTTATAATATCAAAATTGATATAACCGCTAAAAATAATTTAAATCGTTAGATCACCAAAAATTACCCTGTAACAAAACCAAATTTTTACAAAAACATAATTTATCTTTCGTAAACGTCTTTACATTATAACACCATCAATCACCATAGATGCACTATATTATAATATATCCAACTTATGAAATTTTAAAAAAATCCAATATATAATGAAGCAATTGAATTGATACATACCAATTTTTCAATAATATCCGTATCGCACATAATATGAGTTTTACAAGCATCTATACACAGCAATTTTTAAAATTAAAATAATGGTTCGCAAAAACGTCTATCATTAAATTTCGTGACGCAAGGATGATGAATGCATCAAATACAAGTTTTACAACATTTTAATCAGTTTTGATCTATGGTTTTCTATGTTTTGTGAAAGGAACCAATCCTGTTTACTTGCAAAAATTTAAAAATATTTTGTAGTTAAAAGCTATACCAAAAAAGCTTCATTTGTATAAATAATTTTGTGTTTTTCAATAAAATAGTCTGCACTAAAAATAAAATTATAATACATTGAAAAATATAATGAATATTAAAAAAGTAACTAAAAATAATTTCGGTAATAAAAAGAGAAAATCAATATAATTTATTGGCAAATATCTTATCTAGCCTCAACTATCTTAGATTATTCTCAGATATTTATTGTATGTATGTACAAGGCAAGTAAGCGAGGTAAACGGTTGTATCTATGGACCTGTATATCTGGCAATAATCGAATTTTTTCCTATTAATATAAAAGTGGTCATAAGAAAATTTTGGAAATTATTATTAGGATCCGTTTAATAAAAACATCTTTTTTCCGAAAACTGATATATTATCTTATAGTTTTGATTTAGACACTTTAGGGCCAAACGCTAAATGGCGGTACATAAGTTTTGACTCGGTACGTAAACAAATAATAGTGTTGTAACTTTAAAACAAGTAAAAATTTTCAGGTTTTTAGAATTTTTTTTTTGCAAAACGTATAAAGATGACGTCAAAAATTTACCATTCGATTTGAACTTTTGGCGTCAACAAAAGAAAAAATTAAATTATTTTAAATTGCACCCTCTAGCTCTTTTATTAGGAACTAAGCTACATTGATCTTTCAAACAAATTTTTTGAATTGCTAAAATCGAATAAGTGGTTTAGAATTTACACCGACTTTCATAATTGCACTTTTAATAGCTTTCCTGCCCACACCTACTATGGTTTGTAGGCCAAAGAACCGGAAAACAAAATGATAAAATATTCTCTAGGCGTTCTAATAGTATTATCAAGAGTACGGGTGATTAATTTTCGAAAAAAAAAGTACTTCTTATTTGATTTTTAAAGAAAGAAATAACGATGATAACTGCCTAAAATAGATGAGAAATTACTTTTTTTTGCTGTAGCAGCTAACTTTTATTAATGCCATGTGCTAATCCTAATAAAATATAGACGGGATAAAATATGCTTTATCTACCTGCAAGAAGATTTTTCCAAAACATCGAATGCATTCTTATATTGGTAATAAAAGCTACAAGACTATTCCATTTTATCCACAATGTAATTTGTAAAATTTTCTCCATGCTTTAATTGCAAATACCACGAAACTTAACCTTATTTGCCAAGTTAACAGAATGGTTTGGTACTTTTTGCAGGTTTTGACAACGTCGCAAGAGACCCAGCTATTTATGGTATTCCAAGTTAGAATATCACAAATAAGGTTGTAATAAGATGATCAATCAATCTTTTTTGAATCACTCATCCTATAATAATCTTTTTGGCATCATTGGATTGACTCAAATCTTATTAAAGGTCTTTAGTTCCTTGGAATAACTAGTTTTAAAATAAGACAAATTTATATACAAAGTTAACAGTATAGAGGCTGTGATGCCAACATAGCAATATAATGATCACCTTAATTGCAAGAAATTAAAAGCATTTTAACCGACTATAAGAACAAAGAAAAAATACTTCAAATAAGCTAAAGTTCTTGGAAGAAGATTCTCCTTTAACTCGCCAATAAAAAAAAAGAAATAATTTTTTTTATAAATTAGGGTAAGTCCGGGAGAGATGGCCACGGCTTGTGGTTCGCATATATTCCGCTAGAGGCGCGTTGTTTCAATGTGCAACGATTGGGTTTTCAATGACCACGTGTAGTTGATGTCGAAAGTCAGTGCCGGTAATAACATCGCCGAAATTGTTTACGTTTATTTTTTTAAGGTATGTTAATATTTATTTTGTAGTGTATAATATTTTGTGAATATTTATTTTTTGTAAGCGTTTTCAAAATTTTAGAAGGTATTTGTATAATAGCATGCAAAGAGACTATTTAAACTTATTTGGGTTTACTAAATATACCTTAGTCGCAAACTATGGGGTGGGGCATCTCTCCCATGCATTTGGGATAGATGCCCCATTGAAATTTTTAAAGAGTATGTTTTAAACATTGTTTGCCTTTTTTGCAGAATGCCTACCGAATACAAGCGCAAATGCCCAGAAGGGGCTCGTTGGACCAAAGAGGAGTTGGTTGCGGCTTTACAGGCTATTGAAAGTGGTGAAATGGGTATCAATCAAGCCTCCCGAAACTTTGGAATTCCCTTAAGAACATTGCGTCGCCGACGGGCAAATAATAATACCGAAAAAACAGGCCTAGGACCATCTTCAATACTAGGCAAGCACAATGAGGAAAAGTTGGTATTGCATATTAAAAAAATACAGTCAAGGGGTTTTGCACCTACACGTGATGATGTAAGACATATTGCTTACAAATTTGCTACAGCCCTTGGTATAGGCCATAGATTTAACGTAGACAGTGAGAGAGCGGGTTATGACTGGCTCAATTCGTTTCTGAGACGAAATAGTTCATTATCGGTACGAAAATCTGAAGGCGTGTCTGTTGCTCGGGCAGTGGGAATGTCAAGACCACGTGTAACGGAGTACTTTGAACTTTTGGTTTCCATTTTACAGAAAAATGATATCATGACTAAACCTGGGCACATATACAACATGGATGAATCTGGTTTGCAGCTCTGCAATAAAGCAACACAAGTTATTGCTACTAAAGGATTTAAACAGGTCTCTTCTATAACTTCGGGTGAAAAGGGTGAGACTATTTTAGTGATTGCATGTTGTAATGCCGAAGGAACAATTTTACCGCTAGTTTTTATTATGAAAGGAAAAAATAAAAAAGCTGAATATGAAGATGCTATGCCACCAGGATCTTATGTTTACATGTCTGCAAAATCAGCCTATATAAACTCTAAAATCAGCGTGGAACAACGTGTGCAATAAATGGATGAGATCAAATCATTCACGAAAAACTAGCAGGCTACAATTTGGTACATTAATATCAGAGGCTTGGGCAAAAGCAGCAGCAACTTTAAATGCAATATGTGCATTTAAAAGTAGGCATATGCCCATACGATCCCAATATCATACCGGATTATGCGTACTTGATTGATGAAAATGCAGAAAACCGTCAGCATGACGGTATGCCTGCTGAAAATCAAAAAAAATTCGACGAAGCAAGAGTTTGTACTCAGCCGGAGTTGCCGTTTGTTCCAGGCACGTTAGCTGAACCCATTGCTGGCCCTTCTTCTTAACCAGATAATCCTTTTCCAAACGAAGTTTTGTGGGAATAGATGCAGAGCAAACGTTCCGATGACATAACCATAAAAGAAACACCATCTGAAATAACTCCAGGCAAACTACTTCAGGAGTCTTGAAGGGCATCACTCCCGGATACTCGGGAGAGATGGCCAGCATTCCGGATTTATATTTTAGTTATTTTCGGTCAAAAATCTTAAGTTTCCTTCAGTTTTATATTCCGGAAAAGGTGTCTACTTAGTATAACAGTCTTCACACATTAGATAACTTTTCATTAATAAAAAAAAGTTTTGAGATATTAACTTAACAAAAAAAGTAGGGCATATTATTATTATTTAAAGCTTTTTTTATAAAATTTAATTAATTAATTCTTTAGATGTCTTGTATTTACTTATATTTGTCGGCTCGCTTTGATCAAACTGATATATGGATATTACCGACAGGATTTTTTTATGATTTAATTGTATTTTGTTTATTTTAAGTTAATAACACATTCTATTGTCCGTTCTAAAAAAAAGCCAAATACCGAAATGGTAAAAAAAAATTAATTTTTGTTAAGTTATTAGTAAAAGGTACATGTAGCAAGTGAGTAGTAAAAGTCAAAGATAAATTTTAACACCCTGTTAATAATATTAAACGGTTTTTTTACCCTTCATTAGCGGGCATCTGGAATATTATAAGACTCAAAAAACAAAAACATAAGAAGAAAAACCAGAAAGTAATTTAAATATTTATTTTAAATCAATAATACAACTAGAACTGATAAAATATTAAAAACTTGCTAAGAACAAACACATTTCCTATTAGTTCTAAAATTAAATACTATTTTGTTTGATTATCTAATGCCTTTATATAAAAAAGAATATCATCTGCGATTTGTTGTAGTTCCTGCTGAGATTGAATAAGTTTCTTTTCGACTAATACTCCTATCTGGAACTTCTCATCATAGCTTAGTAGAGCAATTGATAAACCTAAAAAAGAAAATGTGTTATCCCTTTAAAATTAAATAATTATTTCTGGTCTTTAGTGTAAAAATATCCTAGATTTTTGCATAAAAAACACAAGATCTAAGCTAGTTAGATCACATATTAATAATTAATAGTTTTTTGTGACAAAAGTAACAAATGTAAATAAGCACCAAAGAAAAAGCCTGTAGGATGAAAAGCAGTGCTTCTACCAATGATGTTCACTCAGTCAGTAGAACATACCATCCAGATACTACATACAATCTTTGCAATTGATTAATAATTTTAAATATTGCATAAACTTAACTAAAAGCCCCAGATTAAGAAAAACACAATATGATTTATGCAATTCATAATGCAATTCAAGAACTAAGATCATCCTAAAAGATTTAACAAAGTCAAATATAGTCAAAAATAGTAAAATTCATTAAATATTTAGACTATAGTCAAATTGCTTATAAACTAGAATTATGGCCTTGCATATTTTAACAATTTTATATACGTTTTTGTCAGTTTATTTAGTTCTTTAAAAAAAAAAGATATAACACTTGTCATTATCCTTACCAACTTTTACCATATTTGGCGCAATAGGAATGATTTTTTCAAAAACCCAACCATCTTGAGTAGTAATGTGTGAGCCACCAGGTACGTTGGTTAAAATGTAAGTATGAGCTGACCAACCATAATTCAATTTAAGTAAGGTCATTGGAATATACGTAATGAAACGTAAAAGAATGGTCATTGCCTACAAATACAAAAATAATATATACATCAACGATAATATAATATATACTTACCAAAGCATCTGCTAGTCGTATTTGCTTACTCGTTTCTTGAGATATAGTTGTAAATATCTCTTGTAATGTTTTAGATCCATAAAGCATCGGTAATTCAAACACTGAACCACCAGTTTTATTTCTAAGTGCCACAGGTTTAGACATATCCACGTCTGGATAATCTAGGAGCATTGTTATAAATCCAGACATATATTCTGGAATTGGATATTGATTCTAAAAAAATCCAGTGCTACCTAAGTAACCTTAAGAAAAAAAATTATTAATAACTTACTCTCTTAAAATAATGTGATAAACTGGCAGTAACTGCAGTACAAATAACAGTAGTAAATTTAGTTTGGCATCTATTTTTAATGCTTTTTACTAAAGGAATACATTCTACTTTGTCTTCTGATGCCCAGGCACATAACTTTTCTCCTGTATAGTTAGTACCATGCAAGGGATTTATGTCGATTTGTTTAAGTTGATTTAATTCTGCAAGCCTTCCAAATGAAATGAAGATAAGTTCCAAATACAAGAGGGCTTTTTTAAACAAATTTGTCTAAAATAGAAGAAATAGATTTGATTGAGAAAAACTGTAACAGAGCTTATAATGTGAATAAATGATAAGGAACAATTAAATATATTTCAGTAAAATAAGGAAAACATGTAGTACATGTATATGTGTAAACAAGTACTGGTTATAAAAGATAATAATGGTAAATACTGAGAAGAAAATAGCATAAGAAATTGTATTAATTTGGGTAGATAAAACAATGAGAGAGTAAAACTACGCTTTCGGATATGACTTCTCATTTAACATATAAAATATTAAGTTTTATACTTTATTTAAGTTTTATATTGAAGCCTTTAAATTATATGACTAAACTGCCTACTTTTTTTAATAGAGGCCAAAACGAAAAACTTCTTCTAAAAATACTCTACTAATTGATAAATTAGCACCTCTACATACATATTTAAAAACCACTTTTATGGAGGTAGAAAATGTATTGTTTATGCTTTTCTTGATATTACAAAGGCTTTTAACAAAGTGCCTTATAGTACTCTTCATAATGTTCTAGACAATTATGTTTGAGCGGAAAGTATTTTGGAGGAAGATCTGATAGGTCTAAATTAAATTAGTGATATATCCACGGTACTTTTGAGGTTTTGACAGATTTTCCACAAGGCATTATTTTTTCCTTCTTAAATAAAATCGATTAACTGATACTATTTTGGTGAATGGTTTTATGGTTTACTATAAAAATGTATCCTATGTCGCTGTAATGTTTGAGAAAGAAACATGAGCAGAAGTAAATTGGCTGAATATGGGAAGAGAAGACTTTAAAGACCTTTTTGATCTAACTAAAGCGTTTACAAAAAGAATCTAACAAAGCCAAAATTATAAAAAAATATTAAACTAGATTATTCCGACAAACTGCATTTCGTCAGGTCATTTTAGCTAACAAAAAAAACTTGTATGATTTACCACCCTAAATTTGTTCTCTGCCTTTTACATTTGTTTTGCAAATCTTGTCAGCACTAACGAGATCAGATTTGGAAAAGAACAACGAGCTGTTTATGAAAAGTGTGCGAAACATAATAACGATAATTATAAATTTTAACATAATCGTGTACTCTATATTTTTAATTACTTACCTTTATATTTATTACTATTATGTCTTATATCCTTGTAATACTGGCAGTTTTTCATTAAAACACCTATTTTCTACCAAAAAAGCTATAAAACCTATACCCCTCTCATTACATATTTTTAAAACCTTCTTAAACCAAAGTATTGCAAGTTACTTTACCCCCTTGAAAACAACCCTTATTTTTTTTTCTGAAATTAAATTTTAAATTTATAACTAAAATTTGGAATTTAGGTCCTTAGTGCACCAAAATATTCAAAAATGCATTTTCATTATTCATACTAGTAAAATTTTTATATCTCAATGTCATATTTAAGTGAGTTACACCACTTTTACTTTCATTGCCTCAGGTTCAATAATTACATTACAATATCATTAGTATTAAATTTTAAAAGACTAGCATATAGCTAGATATCAACAGCATATCTCTGTATAATACAGTTATGCATTATTATAAAATTTAATGTCGTAAGTGCAGATAACACAAATGGTTCTAGAATGGAACCCTGCAGAATTCCCTTTATTGGATTTACCACATCATGTCATCAAGCCAAGCTATCTGATATTTGTCATTTAAATAATTTTTAAAAAATGCTAGAGGATGCTGCTTATTCAAAAAGATTTAAATTTGCTTAATAAATGTCTATATCTAAAGGTGTCAAATCCAGTAGGATAAGTGCTGTAGTCTTATCTTTATTTGCCCCTTCGACGATATTTATTAATAGAAGAAAAGCGGTACTATAAGCTTTTATTGAAAACAGAAAATAACTGAACCTGATTGTACGACCGGCATACTACTCAACATAAGCAATACAAATATGATAACGGTAGTAATTACACTAAGTATCCTTTGACTTCCTAATTCCTACACCAAAATTCTGATAATCCTATTTTTCTTTATAGTCTCATAGTTTTGATACAAAATTGCCATGATCAGAATAATGTATCTGTGCTTTATAGTGCTAAAAAAGAAGTAGTTAAATTTCAAAATTATAAAATAATAGCACATGTTAGAGAACTGGAGGAAAAAGGTAACAGATGCATAAAAAATCTGTACCGGCACGAAAATGCAAAATTAAAGGTCGGAAATGAAGTAGTAAGAGCATTTCAAATTCAAAAAGGACTGATGCCATTTTTTAAGAAGCACTCCAGAATGCAGAAATTGTGTTATTGGTGCATGGACTAATAATATTCGGTATGCTGATGACGCAGTTCTGCGGAAAAGAGTACAGCAACTCATCCAACATAGTAGATCCGGCAAGTTCGTAAGATATTGCAAAATTATTTTTAACCTGTTATATCAGATATTGAATATTAACTATACAAATAGAAAAAGTGAATTAATAAATTTTTTGCGAAATTAGTAGTTTTTAAAATATCTTTAAAATTTGGGCTCGACATGCGCACTTAAGACTGTCAGTAAACAGATATTGTTCTAATTTCCTACCTGTTGTAACTAAGAAGATGATTTTAGTAGTGATCGATAGGAAAAGACTAAAGATTCATTTGGTGTTCCTACATTTTTTTTGATAAATTGGTAGTTTTTCTTATATCTTGGAAATTTAGGCCTGACAGGCGGAATCAAGACTGTCGCTTAACAAATTTTGCCCTAACTTCCTGCCTATTGTAGTTAGGAAAGTGATTTTAATAGTGATCGGTAGGGAATAATTAAAGGTTTATTTTGTATTCCGGTAAATTTTTTAAGAATTGGTAGTTTTTCTGACATTTTGGAAATTTGGGTTCGACAGGCGCACTCAAGTCTGTCGCTCAATAAATTTTTCTCTAACTTCTTGCCTATTATAGCCAGGAAGATAACTTTAGTAGTGTTAAATAAGGAAAGGTATAAGGTTCGTTTGATGTTCTTATGAATTTTTAAAAAAATTGGTAGTTTTTGAGATATCTTGGCAATTTAGGGCCGACAGGCGCACTGAAGACTGTCGCTCATCAAATTTTGTCCTCACTTCCTACCTATTGTAGTTAGGACGGTGGTTTTAGTAGTGATCGCTAGAGAAAAGTTAAGGGTTTATTTAGTATTCCAATAATATTTTTTAAAAATTATTAGTTTTTGAGATATTTTGGAAAATTGGATCCGACAGGTGCCCTCAAGACTGTCGCTAAACAGATTTTGCCCTAACTTCCTGCCTATTGTAGTTATGAAGATGATTTTAGGAGTGATCGATAGGAAAAGACTGAAGATTCGTTGGTGTTTCTTTATTTTGACAAATTGGTAGCTTTTAAGATATCTTAGAAATTTAGGCCTGACAGGCGCACTCAAGACTGTCGCTTGACATATTTTGCTCTAACTTCTTGCCTATTATAGCTAAAAAAGTGACTCTAGTAGTGATCGATAAAGAAAGATTAAGGGTTTATTTAGTTGTTTTATGAATTTTTTTAAAAGTTGATAGTTTTTGAGATACCTTGGCAATTTAGGCCCGACAGGCGCACTGAAGACTGTCGCTCATCAAATTTTGTCCTAACTTCCTACCAATTGTAGTTAGGACGGTGATTTTAGTAGTGATCGCTAGAGAAAGGTTAAGGGTTTATTTAATATTTCAATAATATTTTTAAAAAATTATTAGTTTTTGGGATATTTTGGAAATTTGTATCCGACAGGTGCCCTCAAGACTGTCGCTAAACAGATTTTGCCCTAACTACCTGCCTATTGTAGTTATGAAGATGATTTTAGCAGTAATCGATAGGAAAAGACTGAAGATTCATTTGGTGTTCCTATAATTTTTTTGATAAATTGGTAGTTTTTAAGATATATTGGAAATTTAGGCCTGACAGGCGTACTTAAGACTGTTGGTCAATAGAGTTTCCTCTAACTTCTTGCCTATTGTAGCTAGGAAGATAATTTAAGTAATGCTAGGTAGGGAAAAGTTAATGAATAATTTGTTGTTTTAGTAGTGATCACTAGAGAAATATTAAGGGTTTATTTGAGGTTTTGGAAATTTGGATCCGACAAGCACCCTCAAGACTGTTGCTAAACAGATTTTACTCTAACTTCCTGCCTACTGTATTTATGAAGGTGATTTTAGTAGTGATCGGTAGAAAGCTTCATAAATTATTCTAAGGGATGCTTTTAATACATTAAAATGACACCACTACAATAGACCTTAAAATTCAGTTTCACTAATAAAAAACTGTAATTCATCATATTCACTTTTGTCTCCGTTCTCGAACATTTAAAACTGTATTGGCTAAAGAAGTAACTCAACTAATAATAAACCGACTTTTTGACTGGTCCGTTATTTCTGACACTAACTCTCACTTCACTTTAATTGATCAAATAAATTAGCAAAATATACTTACTATAATTAAAACTAGCCATTTCTGAACGCATGTTTCTTTCCTTATTTGGTGCGGATTTTTAAGCTTCTGTTGAAAAAGTTTTTCACCATAATTTTGGCAAGAACTATCTCCAAAGATTTGAATCAGGAGAGAAACTAGAGAAGTTCCATCAGCAATTGAATGATGAAATCTTGAGATTATCGGATAGGTATAAGTACCCTAAAAAAATTTCTGTTTTAACAAAAATGATTGGGAGTATGTTTTATGCTTACATTTGCTTTATTTTTAATTGAACTTGATCCAACATGTATTTCCCAAAGGAGAGTTCCGCTTTTCCCAAATTCAGAATTTGTTACCTCGCCAGTAAATTTCTTTAAATATTCTTCTGTAAGCTCTTTATTATTTTTAAGTTTAATTTCCTTAACTACGTCATTTACGTTACACTGGTATTTTTTCCTATAATAGTACCCTCCAAATGGGTGAACTGTACTAGTAAGCTTGGGATAGTTATCAGGTTCATCAAAAACCTAAAGATTAACCAAATTTTTGTCTGTAATAATAAAAGTTTCATAATTTAGTTACTGACCTTCTCTTGTATAATTTCTTTAACTCTCTTAACCATATCCACTTTTCCAGACCGAGCGTATACTACAGTGGTAATATGGCACTTTGATACGTCAGGCATAAAAAAGATTAGATCTTCGCAAGCTAGAACACCTCCATATAAATTACCTATTTTAAATTTTAAATAAATTTCTATAATTTTTCTGTAGAAGAAAAAAAATGTTATAGATATTATGAAAAAAATGAGACTAATTATGTTTATACACAAGGTTCTTAGTAGGTTGGGCTCTCGTATATACTGTTTCTGAACCTTACATGATGAGAAGTCCTAAAATTTAAAAAAAAATTAGTTTAGTTTTTTTTTTAAAGGCACTTACCAGTTTTTCATTAATTTCCTTATAAGACATTTTTCCAAATCTATTGCACACACATATACGTCTTTTCACTTTTAATCTTCAAACTATTTTAAAAGAATTATTGTGTCTACATATTTATCTCATCGCAAAATAATTTCTTGGCCTTTAACTCGTCATTATATTATCTGTTGCCAGCGATTACAGCTGGGTTTTGTGATAATGGATATTTGTTGATAGTTTTTATTGCATCCTTAAGTAATTTTACAGCTTATGAATTTGATATTTCACGGTTATATATGAATTCAGAAAAAAAAAAATTATCATCAAACACGATAAAATAATGTTATTATAAAATATCAAGTTAATAATGAAATTACTATTTAATATAAGCGGTAAATTAAAGTTTATCTAATAATTATTTACTTGTCTAGTACCTTCAAAAACAGGTTGCAAGAGACAATGTTAAATATTTTATTACCTTTTTTTAAATTGTTTTTTTACTTATGTTATTGCATAGATGAATTCCCGCTTTTTTGTTGATTTTAATTTTAAAAAACTGTAATAATAAGGAAATATAGGCTTAAGTGTTCAATTGCGTAAATGAAGTTGGTAGTTGTGACTTAAGAGTAAATAATTTAGCAATTTTAATTTTCAGGAACCTCCAAACTCTAAACCTCTAAACTAAAGAGGTCTAAATCCTGTTATGAAACATTAATAGAAATAGAACTCTTTTTTAACGAGTTTCTCATAAGCAGTGATTTGATATTCAATATTTTACTTTTTCAACTTTAGATACCTTAATTCTTGTTTCAAAGCAAAACTGTTATTAGATGGCGTCACGCTATAAAAGTGAAAACTGGACAAATTATTTAGTCAAATTTACCTTTTCAGATCCTGTGGGTTTAATTTATGTTAAGAAGTATAACTCTTCGATGGTATATAGATACTCATTCCAAAACAAGTGCCAAAATATAAAGTTTACATTAGTCTTCTAACAGTCATTATTAGATCTATCTTTTATCTACGATTACGCAGGATTGCATTTAGCATTTAATTAATTGCAAAAAGGCTGCTGAAATGTAGACCAGGCTCATGTCAATACATGAATAAAAAACCGAGATAGCCAGGGAATTAATGACAGCGTTTTTGTTAAATGGCGGAAAATCCGAAAATTGCTGACCATATTTCTGAAATTTTATTAATAGTCAGGCAGCTAAAAGGCGTCAAGGAGACAATTGAACCGGTGTCAGCAGAAAGGGCACAAGTCAATATTTTGACAAATTGCCATTATACCTAAAATGTGTTCCTATGGTAGACGCAACGGATTATACATAAGGGGCACAAGTCCGCATCCCCGACGTCTTAGAAATGTCGGGTAATAATGCAAGCGTTATGCATAAAAGGCACACGTCAGTGACATGTGCCGTTTATGCGAAATGTTAAACCGATTCCAAGCGATCTATCGGTTTTAACCGCGGTTAAGCCCTTGGTTCACCTTGAACAGTCCCTTTATAACATAACCAATCGTGTCCGCTTGGACGTGTTTGGTTGATGTAACTTTGTAATTTGTCAGCTATCACTATCATAATTTTGTTTGTTTTTAAATAATACCCCAGACGCCAATAATATTATATGTAATTAGTTCTTAAACACAAATCACAGAATAAACGATCTCACACAACTGAGATCGTTTATTCTGTGCACAAATATCAAAAAAGAAAATCATTAGCCATAATAAATTTTGTGTCATTTTTAAAAAGGAAATAATTTGTTTTTTGTTTTTATTTTTTCTCGCACTTATTTCTATATCTTTGACATTTGACGCTTAGAAAACAGCTCCGGACGTGGGTAATTACTGCTCCAAATTGATGACGTATAAAGGGCTAATTGGTGACGTCACGTTATAACTATAACCACTTGGACGTGTTTGGTTAATACCAATTAGGAACAGTAATTACCGGTAGACCGCTTGGAATCGGTTTTAGTATTTCAAATGGTGGGGTCAACATGTGTTTGTCGTGCGTTTTACGTCATCAGCAAAAATTCGACTTCAGTTAATCTGTTGGTTGGTTCGGGGACAGTTGCACGTGGTTTTAGTTTCATTTGACATGAATGACAATTCTGAACTAACACCTAATAAAAGACGAAAAGCAGAGCCTTCTAAGTATGCTCGCAACATACAGAAAAAGCCAAGATTGGAAGAAAAGTCTTATAAAAATAGTAAAGGAGAGAGACGTTTGTGAGAAAAAAACTAATAATGGAGTCCTTTGGAGGTAGGTTCTTTTATAGTACTTTTGGCACATCGGTTAATTTCATTATTTAGTTGTAGAATGAAATGCTCTGAAAAGTTCTCTGATGCAGATAGATAGATTTATAAATATATATATAGATAAATATATATATTATATATATAGATAGATTTTATAAAGTTTAAGCTCTAAAAATAAACAAGACATTTTTCTACAGGATCTTGTGGATATGATGGAAGTAAAGCAGCGGCGTCCTCGACCAGGTGACAAAAATAAACCCAAATCAAAAAGTTTCAAGTACTACTCATTTAAAGAAAGTTCCAAAATAGAGATTTGTGTTAAAGCATTTTTGAATTTATATGCTATCACGTAGAAACGCATCAGGAGAATTAACACCTTATCCTCACAAGGCATATCACCGAATGACTTACGCGGAAAAATTACAAGTGCTAATACTTTCTCAGAAGAAATTCGGAATTGTGTATAGGAACACATACAATCATTTCCTACAAAAATCAGCCACTATTCAGGACGTGAAAAACATTATTTAAATAGCCAGCTAAATTTAACAAAAATGCATCAACTTTACCTAGAGAAGTATCCAAACCAAAAGGTAAGCTTTTCATTTTATAGATGCTTTTTCCGTGAATATTTTAATCTCTCTTTCGGAAGACCACAAGTTGATGTTTGTTCGACTTGTGAATTACTAAATAACAAAATAAAAGACCGAAATTTGAATGACACGGCCAAGCGTACTGCCGTCGCAGAATTGATAAATAACCAAAGATAATGAAGAAAAGGAAAATAAAGAGGTAGTTCTGTCATTGGCCTTCGATTTTATGCAAAATGTCCAGTTACCCAAAACGCCTGTGAGTGAGGTATTTTACTACCAGCAGCTTACTGTGTCCGCATTTTGTATTCACAATCTTAAGACAAATAAATCCAGGATGTACGTTTACCACGAGGGACAGGCAAAGAAAACATCTTAATGAATTCAAGGAAAATCAATCGGAGCTTCATCTTTATAGTTATAACTTCTGGGGCCAAAACAAGAATCATACTATGGTCAGGATTTTTTGGCTCACACAGATTCTGGTAAATTTAGCATGATTTGGCACTTTTTCCCAGCTAGGAGGCATTCATTTCTCCCGTGTGACAGGGGCTTTTACGGAAATTTACGGAAACATGATAGAATATGCACCATTCACGAAATTTCCACGATTATTATTACCAGTACAAAAAATAAAGCAAAATTTCCAGTCAGAGAGGTTGCAACAAGTGACGTATTAGATTTTAAAAACTGGTGGGGAAAATTTTATAAAAAAACCTGTGTCTCTGAAAAAACAAAACATTTTCCTCGTAACGAAAAGGTCAACTTTCAAATAAGCACCTTTTCATGGTTTAAATACACATCCCAACAAAAAGGCACTGTTCAAGCCTATCCTTTTACTGACGGTTTGGTGTCACATACATTTAATTTATTACAACCTGGAATGGCCTGCCCAACTTTGCCAACGAGCCTTGTGCATCCCTTAGGAAAAGTTCCTATTAAGGCCAACAAAATGGAGCATATAAGGAAAGCACTGCTTTTGTTGCAGAAGAACACAAACCATATTTTGATGCTATTCTTCAGTGGCTTACAATCAATAATTAATGAGTGATTAGTTTTTCCAAAACATTGTACTCTTCTATTGAAATTAGCTGTTTATTTTCGACTTGCACATTACATAATTAAAGCTGTATTAAAAAAAATAAATATTTTTTAAATTTACTAAATAGCATTATTTGCAAAAAGTGCACATGTCAATTCTTTCAAAGCCTTCTGGGGGAGCTAAAATCAATTTTTAAATTTAAAATATAAGGAGACAAATCGTGCTATTCAAACTACAAATCAATTATAACAATAAATGTTAATAATTTTACTTAATTTGATGAACAGTTTTTATTGATTTCCCAAAAATGTGTTTTTTTGACATGTGCCCTTTCTGCTTACATCGATTTAATTAGCTTAAGTGCAATTTGTTTAAAGGTTATAAATAGCCTACCACCCAAATGCAATGCTTTTAGGACAGCATGGGACTCTGTAAGTATAAATGAATAAACATTTGAAAATCTAGCTACTATCTAAATCTAGCTACGAGGAAACCAGAATGACAAATGATGATTCAGAGGTCTTTCGCTTAGCTCTAGAAGTCCAGGTTTGGCAAATTACGTTAGAATCTGGCAAATTTATGAAAACAAGTATTCAAAACTCAGAAAAAAATAACTTGCAATTATTGTAATAAGTTAGGACATGAATATCGACAAAGAATAGCTGATAAAAATATTAGCCAAGGCTCGAACCAAGTATCTAATAATGCTAATGTTAATATGTTTGAGATATTTTAACAATTTTTACTGCTAGCTCAGGTGTTGGAAAAATTGAATGGATTTGTGACTCAGTGGCCAGTTTGTTTATGACAAGTCAAAAGAGTTAGTTTTCAAGTCATAGATGAACTTGTATCTGTTCTAAAGGCAAATGACAAATTCATAAAAGCTGCTGGAGGGAGAATAATTGAAATACAAGTATACATTAAAAGTCAGTAGTTTGGCAGAACCACAAACAATGTACTGTTTATTTCTGAGCTTAGTAAGAGTTTATTTTCAGTAGGAGCTATAGTAGAACTAATTCCAAGACAACAATAGAAAGATAAAAGTTAAATAAAATTAAGTAAAGTTAAATACAATTTCATTGTCCTTTAATATTTAAATAATAAAAAAATGGAAATAAAAAAAATATCTTAAATATATATATATATTAATATAACTTTGCATCTCTAACTTCAGCTAATCCTACTTTTCTAGTTGATGATCCAACGATTTTATAGAAATTAAAATATCGTCTGCTATCATTTGAACTTCCTCTTGAGATTTTACTAATGCCTTATCAATCAGTACTCCTATATTAAATTTTTCGTCATAGCTCAGTATTGCAATAGACACACCTGAAAATATAATATACTAATATTGAATTAAACAAATTGTAATATTAGACAAAAAAATATTATTACATAAATTTATAAACTTATTTATTGTTTTTTTTTCAACCAAATACTTTTTTTATAAAAGGTAAAAAACACGAAATCTACAGCATCACAAATACATTTAATAAAATAACGAAGGTTACATGTTTTTGTTGAATTCTCCTGTTTTCGGGTTACATAATTTTAATTATTGTTTAGGTCTGATGATGCTCTAGTCGAGCGAAACATGTAACCTTCGTTATTTTATTAAATGTATTTGTGATGCTGTAGATTTCGTGTTTTTTACCTTTTATAAAAGTGTATGACCAGCATCTTTGGGATAATGGATGAGTTTTTCGAGTCAAATACTTTTTGTTAACTTTCTATTATTTTGTTTATAAATATCAAACATTTTATACATTTATTGGATGGTCTTAGAGCTTAATTTAATGTTGTTTTAAAATAAAGTAGAGTAAATAAAAAAAAATATATCGAGTCGTATTTGTTTATACGATAAATCTCTTTTTAAGAATGTGCTTTAAATAATTTACATTTCTAATGGTTATTCTAAAGTAACTCCCAATAATCATCTAGAAATATTTGCTATTTAAATTTACTAAATTTAAAAAATTGTTTCTGACTATTAGTACAAATTATTTTTATAAACATGTAGAATTTAATCAAAGACGTTATATTTTGGACAAATGTTATTTAAATTAAAACCCGTGCAACAATTTATTATTTTAAAAGTAACTTTTTAAATGGTTTATTATTATATAGAGTATATATAGTCATTTTGAACCAAAACATTACGTTTGTTGCTCTCTGGGAAATTAAAAAATAAGATAAGTATAAATTTTTTCAAAAATATTAGAATAAACGATAAAACGTTGTCCTTATTGCCTTAGCATGCTTTAAATATAGTCATTATTATAAATTAAATTAAAAAAATTATTCTTTTTAGCTGTAATACTTTTTATATCAATGAGTATATTTATTGTGAAGTAATTGCATTTTTTCTTGTTTATATTTTTCATTATCATTTTACTCTTTTGAGGTTAACACACAAAATCTATATATCATATAAAAAATTTCTTACCAGCTAGTAATACGTTAGGTGCTATAGGTATAAATTTTTCAAAAATCCAACCATCTCGGGTATTTATAGTCGAACCACCAGGTACATTGGTTAAAATATAGGAGAATTTCCATTCAAGATGTTTTACTAATAATATGGGTGGAATTAAACCCAGCAAGCGGACAAGTATAGTACCAACCTTCAAGAAAATGTTTTTATTAACTCTGAACTTAGGGCTTAGATAATATACTAGATAACTAAATAGTAAATTGGCATTTTTGTGAATGGAAGTTTTTAAAAACAGCATTACTTCAATATGGCAAATAGAGCGAGTTTAAATCAATTTATGGAAACTTTAAGCCGTTTATTTCCATTGTCATTTATTTTTTACATGTAGAGACGTGATTCAAAAACTGGTATACCGGGTGGTGCGTCGCCGAGCGGAACATAGGAAATCTCATGTATATTTTAAGGGGGTCAATTATTGGCTTCCCTGTACATTTTACAGAAAAAAAGTAAAATAACTTATGCCCGTTTGGTTTTACCTGAACCGAAAATTTGCTAATTTGGCAATTATGTTTAATTGAATAATTCAAGATTCGCTTATTAAAATTTTTTGAAACTTTGCACAAGGGTTTGCCAGATTGGTCTCTTCAAAAAGTTATCTTACATTTTTCCTATAAGATGTACAGGGAAGCCAATAATTGACCACCTTAAAATTTACATGGGTCTTCCTATGTTCCGCTCGGCGACGCACCTCCCGGTATGTCCCAATCAATGAAGTAACTTTAATGTATCATTAAAAAATTTAAAGAAATCAATAATAGAAAATTATTCAAAAATTCAATGAAAGAATAACTTGT
>NC_065562.1:12158212-12228397 GCF_022605725.1 Anthonomus grandis grandis
CACATCTCGTGAGAGTCCGGTGTTTTCGTGTTGTAGGTGATGGGAGGAAGCCGCTGGTATAGTTAATTCAAATTCCAAAAAAATCAATTTTTGGTGAAAAATTCGATACGGGGGGTATACCCGAAAAATGAAAAAACCCAAACTTTGAAGGCCTATATCTCGGCTTCTATGGGAGCTATCGGGAAAATTCCAACGGTTTTGTCTTAGTTTCGTCCTTCTGAATCCAACGAGGCCATCCGCAAGGTCGTAGCTCCCATATTAGCTGAGATCTCGCATTTTTGTGACCCATTTTTGGGCTCAAAAACGGGGTCGAAAACTTACTTTTTTCCGAATTTTCAAAGATCTATAATTCCACTTGTTCTGGTCGAATTTCGTTATAACCGGGTGTTTTCGTAATGTAGGTGATGGGAATAAGCGGCTGATGGGGGTTTCTATAGCTATTTTTGGGTTTAAAGAAAATCGATTTTTCGCATTTTCAAAGTGCTATAATTCCCTTAGTTTTTCTCGAAGCTCATTATAACCCGGTGTTTTCGTGTTGTAGGTGATGGGAACAAGCCGCTGGTATAGTTAATTCAAATTCGAAAAAAATTAATTTTTGGTGAAAAATTCGATACGGGGGGGTATACCCGAAAAATGAAAAAACCCAAATTTTAAAGGCCTATATCTCGGCTTCTATGAGAGCTATCGGGAAAATTCCAACGGTTTTGTCTTAGTTTCGTCCTTCTGAATCCAACGAGGCCATCCGCAAGGTCGTAGCTCCCATATTAGCTGAGATCTCGCATTTTTTGTGACCCATTTTTGGGCTCAAAAACGGGATCGAAAACTGACTTTTTTCCGAATTTTCAAAGAGCTATAATTCCACTTGTTCTGGTCCAATTTCGTTATAACCCGGTGTTTTCGTAATGTAGGTGATGGGAATAAGCGGCTGATAGGGGTTTCTATAGCTATTTTTGGGTTTAAAGAAAATCGATTTTTCGCATTTTCAAAGTGCTATAATTCCCTTAGTTTTTCTCGAAACTCATTATATACCCGGTGTTTTCGTGTTGTAGGTGATGGGAACAAGCCGCTGTATAGTTAATTCAAATTCGAAAAAAATTAATTTTTGGTGAAAAATTCGATACGGGGGGGTATACCCGAAAAATGAAAAAACCCAAACTTTGAAGGCCTATATCTCGGCTTCTATTGGAGCTATCGGGAAAATTCCAACGGTTTTGTCTTAGTTTCGTCCTTCTGAATCCAACGAGGCCATCCGCAAGGTCGTAGCTCCCATATTAGCTGAGATCTGGCATTTTTGTGGCCCATTTTTGGGCTCAAAAACGGGGTCGAAAACTGACTTTTTTCCGAATTTTCAAAGAGCTATAATTCCACTTGTTCTGGTCGAATTTCGTTAAACCCGGTGTTTTCGTAATGTAGGTGATGGGAATAAGCCGCTGATAGGGGTTTCTATAGCTATTTTTGGGTTTAAAGAAAATCGATTTTCGGATTTTCAAAGTGCTATAATTCCCTTAGTTTTTCTCGAAACTCATTATAACCCGGTGTTTTCGTGTTGTAGGTGATGGGAACAAGCCGCTGGTATAGTTAATTCAAATTCGAAAAAAAATCAATTTTTGGTGAAAAAATTCGATACGGGGGGGTATACCCGAAAAATGAAAAAACCCAAAGTTTTGAAGGCCTATATCTCGGCTTCTATTGGAGCTACCGAGAAAATTCCAACGGTTTTGTCTTAGTTTCGTCCTTCTGAATCCAACGAGGCCATCCGCAAGGTCGTAGCTCCCATATTAGCTGAGATCTGGCATTTTTGTGGCCCATTTTTGGGCTCAAAAACGGGTCGAAAACTGACTTTTTTCCGAATTTTCAAAGAGCTATAATTCCACTTGTTCTGGTCGAATTTCGTTATAACCCGGTGTTTTCGTAATGTAGGTGATGGGAATAAGCCGCTGATAGGGTTTCTATAGCTATTTTTGGGTTTAAAGAAAATCGATTTTTCGGATTTTCAAAGTGCTATAATTCCCTTTGTTTTTCTCGAAACTCATTATAACCGGTGTTTTCGTGTTGTAAGCGATGGGAACAAGCCGCTGGTATAGTTAATTCAAATTCGAAAAAAATCAATTTTTGGTGAAAAATTCGATACGGGGGGGTATACCCAAAAAATGAAAAAACCCAAAATTTGAAGGCCTATATCTCGGCTTCTATTGGAGCTATCGGGAAAATTCCAACGGTTTTGTCTTAGTATTGTCCTTCTGAATCCAACGAGGCCATCCGCAAGGTCGTAGCTCCCATATTAGCTGAGATCTCGCATTTTTGTGGCCCATTTTTGGGCTCAAAAACGGGGTCGAAAATCGACTTTTTTTCCGAATTTTCAAAGAGCTATAATTCCACTTGTTCTGGTCCAATTTCGTTATAACCCGGTGTTTTTCGTAATGTAGGTGTTGGGAATAAGCCGCTGATAGGGGTTTCTATAGCTATTTTTGGGTTTAAAGAAAATCGATTTTTCGCATTTTCAAAGTGCTATAATTCCCTTAGTTTTTCTCGAAACTCATTATAACCCGGTGTTTTCGTGTTGTAGGTGATGGGAACAAGCCGCTGGTATAGTTAATTCAAATTCGAAAAAAATCAATTTTTGGTGAAAAATTCGATACGGGGGGGTATACCCGAAAAATGAAAAAACCCAAACTTTGAAGGGCCTATATCTCGGCTTCTATTGGAGCTATCGGGAAAATTCCAACGGTTTTTGTCTTAGTTTCGTCCTTCTGAATCCAACGAGGCCATCCGCAAGGTCGTAGCTCCCATATTAGCTGAGATCTGGCATTTTTTGTGGCCCATTTTTGGGCTCAAAAACGGGGTCGAAAACTGACTTTTCCGAATTTTCAAAGAGCTATAATTCCACTTGTTCTGGTCGAATTTCGTTATAACCCGGTGTTTTCGTAATGTAGGTGATGGGAATAAGCCGCTGATAGGGGTTTCTATAGCTATTTTTGGGTTTAAAGAAAATCGATTTTTCGGATTTTCAAAGTGCTATAATTCCCTTTGTTTTTCTCGAAACTCATTATAACCCGGTGTTTTCGTGTTGTAGGCGATGGGAACAAGCCGCTGGTATAGTTAATTCAAATTCGAAAAAAATCAATTTTTGGTGAAAAATTCGATACGGGGGGGTATACCCAAAAAATGAAAAAACCCAAACTTTGAAGGCCTATATCTCGGCTTCTATTGGAGCTATCGGGAAAATTCCAACGGTTTTGTCTTAGTTTCGTCCTTCTGAATCCAACGAGGCCATCCTCAAGGTCGTAGCTCCCATATTAGCTGAGATCTCGCATTTTTGTGGCCCATTTTTGGGCTCAAAAACGGGGTCGAAAATCGACTTTTTTCGAATTTTCAAAGAGCTATAATTCCACTTGTTCTGGTCGAATTACGTTATAACCCGGTGTTTTCGTAATGTAGGTGTTGGGAATAAGCCGCTGATAGGGGTTTCTATAGCTATTTTTGGGTTTAAAGAAAATCGATTTTTCGCATTTTCAAAGTGCTATAATTCCCTTAGTTTTTCTCGAAACTCATTATAACCCAGTGTTTTCGTGTTGTAGGCGATGGGAACAAGCCGCTGGTATAGTTAATTCAAATTCGAAAAAAATCAATTTTTGGTGAAAAATTCGATACGGGGGGGTATACCCGAAAAATGAAAAAACTCAAACTTTGAAGGCCTATATCTCGGCTTCTATTGGAGCTATCGGGAAAATTTCAACGGTTTTGTCTTAGTTTCGTCCTTCTGAATCCAACGAGGCCATCCGCAAGGTCGTAGCTCCCATATTAGCTGAGATCTCGCATTTTTGTGACCCATTTTTGGGCTCAAAAACGGGGTCGAAAACTGACTTTTTTCCGAATTTTCAAAGAGCTATAATTCCACTTGTTCTGGTCGAATTTCGTTATAACCCGGTGTTTTCGTAATGTAGGTGATGGGAATAAGCCGCTGATAGGGGTTTCTATAGCTATTTTTGGGTTTAAAGAAAATCGATTTTTCGCATTTTCAAAGTGCTATAATTCCCTTTGTTTTTCTCGAAACTCATTATAACCCGGTGTTTTCGTGTTGTAGGCGATGGGAACAAGCCGCTGGTATAGTTAATTCAAATTCGAAAAAAATCAATTTTTGGTGAAAAATTCGATACGGGGGGGTATACCCGAAAAATGAAAAAACCCAAACTTTGAAGGCCTATATCTCGGCTTCTATTGGAGCTATCGGGAAAATTCCAACGGTTTTGTCTTAGTTTCGTCCTTTTGAATCCAACGAGGCCATCCGCAAGGTCGTAGCTCCCATATTAGCTGAGATCTCGCATTTTTGTGACCCATTTTTGGGCTCAAAAACGGGGTCGAAAACTGACTTTTTTCCGAATTTTCAAAGAGCTATAATTCCACTTGTTCTGGTCGAATTTCGTTATAACCCGGTGTTTTCGTAGTGTAGGTGTTGGGAATAAGCCGCTGATAGGGGTTTCTATAGCTATTTTTGGGTTTAAAGAAAATCGATTTTTCGCATTTTCAAAGTGCTATAATTCCCTTAGTTTTTCTCGAAACTCATTATAACCCGGTGTTTTCGTGTTGTAGGTGATGGGAACAAGCCGCTGGTATAGTTAATTCAAATTCGAAAAAAATCAATTTTTGGTGCAAAATTCGATACGGGGGGTATACCCGAAAAATGAAAAAACCCAAACTTTGAAGGCCTATATCTCGGCTTCTATGGGAGCTATCGGGAAAATTCCAACGGTTTTGTCTTAGTTTCGTCCTTCTGAATCCAACAAGGCCATCCGCAAGGTCGTAGCTCCCATATTAGCTGAGATCCTCGCATTTTTGTGGCCCATTTTTGGGCTCAAAAACGAGGTCGAAAACTGACTTTTTTCCGAATTTTCAAAGAGCTATAATTCCAATTGTTCTGGTCGAATTTCGTTATAACCCGGTGTTTTCGTAATGTAGGTGATGGGAATAAGCCGCTGATAGGGGTTTCTATAGCTATTTTTGGGTTTAAAGAAAATCGATTTTTCGGATTTTCAAAGTGCTATAATTCCCTTTTGTTTTTCTCGAAACTCATTATAACCCGGTGTTTTCGTGTTGTAGGCGATGGGAACAAGCCGCTGGTATAGTTAATTCAAATTCGAAAAAAATCAATTTTTGGTGAAAAATTCGATACGGGGGGGTATACCCGAAAAATGAAAAAAACCCAAACTTTGAAGGCCTATATCTCGGCTTCTATTGGAGCTATCGGGAAAATTCCAACGGTTTTGTCTTAGTTTCGTCCTTCTGAATCCAACGAGGCCATCCGCAAGGTCGTAGCTCCCATATTAGCTGAGATCTCGCATTTTTGTGGCCCATTTTTGGGCTCAAAAACGGGGTCGAAAATCGACTTTTTTCCGAATTTTCAAAGAGCTATAATTCCACTTGTTCTGGTCGAATTACGTTATAACCCGGTGTTTTCGTAATGTTAGGTGTTGGGAATAAGCCGCTGATAGGGGTTTCTATAGCTATTTTTGGGTTTAAAGAAAATCGATTTTTCGCATTTTCAAAGTGCTATAATTCCCTTTGTTTTTCTCGAAACTCATTATAACCCGGTGTTTTCGTGTTGTAGGCGATGGGAACAAGCCGCTGGTATAGTTAATTCAAATTCGAAAAAAATCAATTTTTGGTGCAAAATTCGATACGGGGGGGTATACCCGAAAAATGAAAAAACCCAAACTTTGAAGGCCTATATCTCGGCTTCTATTGGAGCTATCGGAAAATTCCAACGGTTTTGTCTTAGTTTCATCCTTCTGAATCCAACGAGGCCATCCGCAAGGTCGTAGCTCCCATATTAGCTGAGATCTCGCATTTTTGTGACCCATTTTTGGGCTCAAAAACGGGGTCGATAACTGACTTTTTTCCGAATTTTCAAAGAGCTATAATTCCACTTGTTCTGGTCGAATTTCGTTATAACCCGGTGTTTTCGTAATGTAGGTGTTGGGAATAAGCCGCTGATAGGGGTTTCTATAGCTATTTTTGGGTTTAAAAGAAAATCGATTTTTTCGCATTTTCAAAGTGCTATAATTCCCTTAGTTTTTCTCGAACTCATTATAACCCGGTGTTTTCGTGTTGTAGGTGATGGGAACAAGCCGCTGGTATAGTTAATTCAAATTCGAAAAAAATCAATTTTTGGTGCAAAATTCGATACGGGGGGGTATACCCGAAAAATGAAAAAACCCAAACTTTGAAGGCCTATATCTCGGCTTCTATGGGAGCTATCGGGAAAATTCCAACGAGTTTGTCTTAGTTTCGTCCTTCTGAATCCAACAAGGCCATCCGCAAGGTCGTAGCTCCCATATTAGCTGAGATCTCGCATTTTTGTGGCCCATTTTTGGGCTCAAAAACGAGGTCGAAAACTGACTTTTTTCCGAATTTTCAAAGAGCTATAATTCCAATTGTTCTGGTCGAATTTCGTTATAACCCGGTGTTTTCGTAATGTAGGTGATGGGAATAAGCCGCTGATAGGGGTTTCTATAGCTATTTTTGGGTTAAAGAAAATCGATTTTTCGGATTTTCAAAGTGCTATAATTCCCTTAGTTTTCTCGAAACCCATTATAACCCGGTGTTTTCGTGTTGTAGGCGATGGGAACAAGCCGCTGGTATAGTTAATTCAAATTCGAAAAAAATCAATTTTTTGGTGAAAAATTCGATACGGGGGGTATACCCGAAAAATGAAAAAACCCAAACTTTGAAGGCCTATATCTCGGCTTCTATTGGAGCTATCGGAAATATTCCAACGGTTTTGTCTTAGTTTCGTCCTTCTGAATCCAACGAGGCCATCCGCAAGGTCGTAGCTCCCATACTAGCTGAGATCTCGCATTTTTGTGACCCATTTTTGGGCTCAAAAACGGGGTCGAAAACTGACTTTTTTCCGAATTTTCAAAGAGCTATAATTCCACTTGTTCTGGTCGAATTTCGTTATAACCCGTTGTTTTCGTAATGTAGGTGTTGGGAATAAGCCGCTGATAGGGGTTTCTATAGCTATTTTTGGGTTTAAAGAAAATCGATTTTTCGCATTTTCAAAGTGCTATAATTCCCTTTGTTTTTCTCGAAACTCATTATAACCCGGTGTTTTTGTGTTGTAGGCGATGGGAACAAGCCGCTGGTATAGTTAATTCAAATTCGAAAAAAATCAATTTTTGGTGAAAAATTCGATACGGGGGGGTATACCCGAAAAATGAAAAAACCCAAACTTTGTAGGCCTATATCTCGGCTTCTATGGGAGCTATCGGGAAAATTCCAACGGTTTTGTCTTAGTTTCGTCCTTCTGAATCCAACGAGGCCATCCGCAAGGTCGTAGCTCCCATATTAGCTGAGATCTCGCATTTTTGTGGCCCATTTTTGGGCTCAAAAACGGGGTCGAAAATCGACTTTTTTCCGAATTTTCAAAGAGCTATAATTCCACTTGTTCTGGTCGAATTACGTTATAACCCGGTGTTTTCGTAATGTAGGTGTTGGGAATAAGCCGCTGATAGGGGTTTCTATAGCTATTTTTGGGTTTAAAGAAAATCGATTTTTCGCATTTTCAAAGTGCTATAATTCCCTTTGTTTTTTCTCGAAACTCATTATAACCCGGTGTTTTCGTGTTGTAGGCGATGGGAACAAGCCGCTGGTATAGTTAATTCAAATTCGAAAAAAATTAATTTTTGGTGAAAAATTCGATACGGGGGGGTATACCCAAAAAATGAAAAAACCCAAACTTTGAAGGCTTATATCTCGGCTTCTATTGGAGCTATCGGGAAAATTCCAACGGTTTTGTCTTAGTTTCGTCCTTCTGAATCCAACGAGGCCATCCGCAAGGTCGTAGCTCCCATATTAGCTGAGATCTCGCATTTTTGTGACCCATTTTTGGGCTCAAAAACGGGGTCGAAAACTGACTTCTTTCCGAATTTTCAAAGAGCTATAATTCCACTTGTTCTGGTCGAATTTCGTTATAACCCGGTGTTTTCGTAATGTAGGTGATGGGAATAAGCCGCTGATAGGGGTTTCTATAGCTATTTTTGGGTTTAAAGAAAATCGATTTTTCGGATTTTCAAAGTGCTATAATTCCCTTTGTTTTTCTCGAAACTCATTATAACCCGGTGTTTTCGTGTTGTAGGCGATGGGAACAAGCCGCTGGTATAGTTAATTCAAATTCGAAAAAAATCTATTTTTGGTGAAAAATTCGATACGGGGGGGTATACCCGAAAAATGAAAAAACCCAAACTTTGAAGGCCTATATCTCGGCTTCTATTGGAGCTATCGGGAAAATTCCAACGGTTTTGTCTTAGTTTCGTCCTTCTGAATCCAACGAGGCCATCCGCAAGGTCGTAGCTCCCATATTAGCTGAGATCTCGCATTTTTGTGGCCCATTTTTGGGCTCAAAAACGGGGTCGAAAATCGACTTTTTTCCGAATTTTCAAAGAGCTATAATTCCACTTGTTCTGGTCGAATTACGTTATAACCCGGTGTTTTCGTAATGTAGGTGTTGGGAATAAGCCGCTGATAGGGGTTTCTATAGCTATTTTTGGGTTTAAAGAAAATCGATTTTTCGCATTTTCAAAGTGCTATAATTCCCTTTGTTTTTCTCGAAACTCATTATAACCCGGTGTTTTCGTGTTGTAGGCGATGGGAACAAGCCGCTGGTATAGTTAATTCAAATTCGAAAAAAATTAATTTTTGGTGAAAAATTCGATACGGGGGGGTATACCCAAAAAATGAAAAAACCCAAACTTTGAAGGCTTATATCTCGGCTTCTATTGGAGCTATCGGGAAAATTCCAACGGTTTTGTCTTAGTTTCGTCCTTCTGAATCCAACGAGGCCATCCGCAAGGTCGTAGCTCCCATATTAGCTGAGATCTCGCATTTTTGTGACCCATTTTTGGGCTCAAAAACGGGGTCGAAAACTGACTTTTTTCCGAATTTTCAAAGAGCTATAATTCCACTTGTTCTGGTCGAATTTCGTTATAACCCGGTGTTTTCGTAATGTAGGTGATGGGAATAAGCCGCTGATAGGGGTTTCTATAGCTATTTTTGGGTTTAAAGAAAATCGATTTTTCGCATTTTCAAAGTGCTATAATTCCCTTTGTTTTTCTCGAAACTCATTATAACCCGGTGTTTTTGTGTTGTAGGCGATGGGAACAAGCCGCTGGTATAGTTAATTCAAATTCGAAAAAAATCAATTTTTGGTGAAAAATTCGATACGGGGGGGTATACCCGAAAAATGAAAAAACCCAAACTTTGTAGGCCTATATCTCGGCTTCTATGGGAGCTATCGGGAAAATTCCAACGGTTTTGTCTTAGTTTCGTCCTTCTGAATCCAACGAGGCCATCCGCAAGGTCGTAGCTCCCATATTAGCTGAGATCTCGCATTTTTGTGACCCATTTTTGGGCTCAAAAACGGGGTCGAAAATCGACTTTTTTCCGAATTTTCAAAGAGCTATAATTCCACTTGTTCTGGTCGAATTTCGCTATAACGGTGTTTTCGTAATGTAGGTGATGGGAATAAGCGGCTGATAAGGGTTTCTATAGCTATTTTTGGGTTTAAGTGAGATTCGAACCTACTGCTAGTCTTAAAAAACACGTCAGTTAAGCAATCTAAACTACTGCCCTACCAAAACTTAACTCCTTATACAAAAATATTACTTTTACGCTGGAAAGGGAGATAAATCAATATCTTTCATTTTTGGACTTACTTGTGCAAAGAAAGAACAATCGCATTTCCTTTGAAGTCTATAGAAAACCTACCGCAACGGACAACATCATTCAATTTGACTCTCTTTCTCCTGGACAACATAAATTTGCTACATTAAATTCTTTGCTATACAAATTATTTAAATTACCTCTGTCTAACGGAGCATTTTAAAAAGAATTTAACGTCATAAAATCTATTGCTATTAATAATGAATTCCCAATTTCAAGCTTTAATAAAATTTACTTCAAATATTATAATAAGTACAAACTTTCATATCATATTGTCCAAGAAAAGAAGGAACGCAACAAAAACTTTAAATGTTTAACGTACTCTGGAGGTATTTCGCATCAGCTGGCTAAGTTCTTTAAGCCCCTAGACATATTTGTTACTTTTAAAACTTGAAATTCGTTAAAAAGAAATTTGGTAATACCAGTAGATGAACAAGACCCTCTATCTAAATCTTGAGCTTACAATGTGTCCATTGTAAATTGTAAATTGTTGCCCGCTTAGTGTAGGTCAGTCAGGTAGGAGAATTTCCACTAGAATACAGGAACATTTGAGTCTGGTGAAGAAGTTTAGAGACACTAATACTACTGAAACCAAGTCGGCCCTTGCTACACATTTATTATCCTCGGGTCACAATTTTACTGTTCCTGATAATGTCAGTCGTGCATGAATGCCAAAAAACTGGACCTTCTGGAAAAATTAAAAATCACCTAAGCCAAGAAAAGGCAAATCCTAGACTGTGTTAACGACGTTTTTAATTTTGAACCTGGACTCATTTTTAATAATATTGCCTGACATACTCCACTTCTACCAGAAATATCTCCAAGGACCTGGTAGCGCAGTAGTTTATATATATTTATTACTATTATATATACTTAACTGACGTGTTTTCCAAGACTAGCAGTAGGTTCGAATCTCACTTAGGACAATAATTTTATATTTTTGTATTTCATCAATTTTAATTTAGTTGTTTTGGTTTTTTACAAACTTGTGGCATATCACATTCCTAAGAGTTTATTTTATTTAGTATGTGTGCATAATGTGACCGTAAAGCATGTACTGTTTGTAGTCGATTTTTAAGGTACCGATTTTATTTAACTTGAAGGTTGTTATTGTATTTAGTTTCTTTGTTTTTAATTTTTAGGTCTGATGATGCTCTTAATATGAGCGAAACACGTGTAACCTACTGTTAGATTTAATAAATACCCCTTTTGAGACCGAGATTTTGTGTACTTCCGTTTATATTATGCTACTAGATACTAATGATTATCTTCTAAAACGTTTTTCATAGGAAAAACATTTTATAGAATACTCTTATTTTTTATGTATTTATATTATTTAAATGAAATATATTAATTTTGTTACGCTAATAAAAAGATTATATTTTGAGCCTTCGTGTTAGTTTAAGACCCTTACAAAATAATTGTCAAATAAATAAAATTTAACAGTAATATTTTTTTTAAATTATGCATAAAAACTACTTTAATCTTATTTTTTTGGTCATAACTCTATTTAATTTGTTAATAAAATCAATGCAAATTTAGTACATTTTTTTCTAAAAAAAACTAAGTGCTTAGGTATATTACCTTGAATAAATCTGCTATAGAGAAGTAGCAACTAAAATACTGAGAGTTCACTATGATGAACTTTTATTAAATAACACTTACCTTGCATTTTCTAAATATGTTATGCTTGTACTTCCAAGATGCGAATTTTAGGACAAAAGTTGTTGCTGTACCTGCAAGAAATATCATGTTAATAAATATCCACGTATAATTTCAAATTTATTATTATCATTTAAAAGTTAATATTAATTTTAAATTTGAATCTATATTAGGTAAGAAGGATAAATACAGTTTTAGTATAATCGAGCTTAAAGTGATGCAATTTCAAATTCACGAAAGATGACAGGATATATAAAGACAGTATATATCCTGAGGCTATGGCATTACTTATAAATCCTAATAAGTAATGCCATAGTTTTCTAGGTTTAAATTTTGAATCGAAACAGCTAAAAGAGCGTAAAAAAAACGAAATTTTTGGTTTTGTTTATTCCTTAATTTCACCTTTAATAAAGTAGCTCATGTGCAGTTTAATATTTGTACCTACAACTTTTTAAGTATCATTTATATACTGACCAGACCCAGCTTAATAAATAATTTTTAAGGTCCAAATTTATTAGAGTAATAATTATGTAATCATAATGATTCTAAATCAACGTTTATAATTTTTTGTGCTAGAAATTTTGTTACTCTTAATTCTATGAAAACAGGCTGGAAAAGTCTGGCATGCTGCCATATATAAATACCTCAAAAAAAAATTAGAAGCGACAGACTTGTTTGCTTAGGAGGTCAGTCAAAAAAAAAAAAGAAAATGGACTAAGTGTGTAGTACGTGGCACTATCTTGCTAATTTTTTTAATTTGACTTAAACATTTTAAAAATGTTTAAAAAAATGGCAATTATATTTTTTAAGACCTTATAGAAAAATTTATGTTTTTTTTTACACTTTGAGTTAAACTTGCTTGACTAGGACAAGATAATTCTATTAGCAGTTTTTTTTTCCATCATCTCGAAATAAGGCAGCTAAAGCAGAGATGCTCTATATCTGTTGACGAAGTAAAAATGCTCTTCAATATGATAATATCAAAACGAATATAGCGAACGTAATATTACCACTTGATGGGTGTTCCTAACTAACAAAAAACCATTTAATCTTTCATAAGCAATATTATCGTGTATACACAGCAAACATATCACGCCTAACAGCCATGCTTGTTTCGCGATAAAACTGCACATCCATCAAAAGCAGTCCGTGCTAGCCGGATCAGATAAGACGGGGCCCAATTTCCACTTTTACGACACTGGCAATTACTTTTTTTGCACTCTAACAATTTTTAAACTGCCAAATTTCGGAGCGACCATAAGCCTGCATCAGGCCAAAACACAAATTGCTTTTCGATCTTATCTTATACCTAAACGCATTTTTAATGTTTGTTTTATGACCCTATTTTATAGTTTTCTATTTTTATTCTTTTTTTTGGCCATTATTAGGGAGCTTTATTTAATACTTAGTAAGCGATAAAATAATTTTAGTACTAACGATTGTTATATGGTTTTGGATAGAGATTTATATTATTGGGTAATTTTGATAAACCTTTGATATTTCCTTTTTTTGAATTTCTTGCTTTGCTATAAGATTATCATTAACATGTTTTTAATTATTTTTTTAACTTTAAATCTAAAAACAGAATTTGAAATATGAGCTATTTATGGTGAAAAAGCATTAATAATATGACAAATATTATAACAGAATAACAAAAATTATGTTTTGTGTTAAAGACTTATTTTTTAAATTTAAATGGTAAATATCTGTCCAAAAAGTAATTTTGTTGTATAGGTAGGGAGAACTGTGTTTTTTAATAATTTATGAAATAGCGTACTGGAATTCAATTTTCTTCTATTAAACATATTAAGCTGTTTAAGGTCTTTAGGCTTATATAATAAACGACTTCATTTCTTATAAACAAAAATAAAACAGATACAAAGTTTTGCACTATTCGAACTCTACAGGGTGGTCAAGTTCAAGCGTCATTAATTTTAATATGTGATAGAGAATTGAAAAAGAGATAGACTTTTATTATATATTTTTTAAAAACATTTCAGAGAAAAATTTTATAATGAAAGTCTATTTCTTTTTAAATTATTTACGTATTAAAATAATAGACGTTTAAACTGGACCACCCTGTATAGGAGTCTTGACCATTCAGACAAGGTCCATAAATGACATCACAATAATTAAATTTGACAACACAGGAGAGTTGCATGGCTCATCAAATCAAATTAAATATGCTTTATTGTCAAAGCTATACATAAAAAGCAAAACACATAAATATAAATCAAAATACAAGTACTAAATAAATATATACAAAACTGGGTACAAAAGACATAAATGTACCTAGTAAAATTTCTTATACTAAATGTATAAGTAAGAAAATAGGAAAGTAAATAAACATAGTAACAAAAAAGTAAAATAAAAAAAGTAACAAAAACAGTCAAAAACATTAATACAATGTTTGAAAAGTCATAAAAAATTTTACAGAAATTAACCAATACAAAATATTGCTTCTACATTATAAAAAAATTAATAATTAGCCAGTGCGTGCATGATACTCAAAAATTGATATTAAAAAAAAATCATCTACTGCATATAAAGCTCTCTCCAGTAAATATGATTTCAAAGCATTGCGAAATCGAGGAAAAGATGATTTAATTTCCAAAGGCAGATGATTGTGCATTTTTTTTAGCTCCGTAAAGAATAGAGTTTTTTATTAATTCTGAGCTTGGGATTGGCACATAAAGATCATGACCACCATATGATGCAAACCAAGCAAATAGATTCAAGAATGAATAAAGATGGAAGAGTTAGATCGGCAAAGAGACAGATTTTGCCGCTAATGTTAAGATGGGCCATATCATGAATAAACAGCAGAAACAGAATTGGGCCCAGAACTGAACCTTGAGGTACCCCACATTCTATTGGTCTGCTAAAAGACATGGTCGTATCAACCTTTACAAGCTGACTTCTGTAGCTAAGATAGGACTTAAACCATTCAAGAGGCGTTCCTCTGAACCCATAGTGCTGTAATTTGTTGATCAAGATAGTATAATTTACACAATCAAAAGCCTTGGAGAAATCACAGAAAATAGTTGCTGTTGAATGATGATTGTTTATACTGGAGTAAACACTGTTAAATAGGAAGAACATAGCATCATTAGTGCATTTATTACTCAAGAAGCCAAATTGATGCGGAGCTAGTGTTTTATATTTAAAGAGGAATGATAATAGCCTTTTTTTTAACCAATCTTTCTATGATCTTCGATAATGTTGGAAGGAGAGCGATTGGACGATAATTTGAAGCTAGCTCTTTATCTCCTCCTTTATGCAAGGGAATAATTATTGCAGTCTTAAGGCAGTTAGGAAAGACCCCATTTTCAAATGATTTGTTAATTAGGTTTCTCAGATGGTTTAAGGTGTTATCAGGCATGTACCAGATGATAATTTGTTTCTTATTTCATTTATTGTACTTTGAAGCTCTGTTATTAGTACAGGGGTAAAAAAGAAGCTCTGTAAGTTTTCATTAGAGAGAAATGAAAGTGGATTATGAGAAGGTGTTATAGTAGTCATTAGGTTTTTAGCCACGTTTACAAAGTACTCGTTAAGATTCTCAGGTGAAGAGGGGATAGTGCTAGTTGAAGAAGGCTTATTTCTTAATTCGTTTACAATAGACGATGTTTCTTCAGCAACGTTACCAGAATTAGCCAGCCTGTTATTATAATAAATATCTTTTGCGGCTTTTATTGCTTTTCGATAAAATTTCCTGTATAGCCTTACATAATTATGAAAAAATATGCTGTCCGAAAATTTTTTTAGGTATGATCAAGAGCGCATGTTCCTTGCAGACATACGTAAGCCTTTAGCGGACCAGGGTTTATGATGCTTAATTTTGATGGGTCTATAAGGAAATGACTTATTTGCAATACTTGACAAGGTCCTTACAAATCTAGAAAACTCACCATCGATATCATCAGAGATAAGACCCCAGTCAGCTGTTTGGCATAGATTCTTGAAATTCAAATTTTTTTTTTACCAAAAATACGGCCTAATTTACGATCATTATTTTTGCTTAAAGTCTCAATAGTAAATCTGGCCAAAAGAGCTTCATGGTCAGAAAAACCTAAATCGAGAACAGTACAATCAACGAAGTTCAGAGTAAAGGATGACACGATATAGTCAATGGTGCTGGAACTATTTTTAGTTATTCTGGTTGGTGAATTTACATCCATTAAAAAACCCATGGAATCGAAAATAGACTGAAGAGATTCCTGAGCAACACACACACTGGAGTAGTCAATATTAAGGTCGCCACACAAAATTAATTTACTTTTTAGAGGCATGGATTCTAGCAAGATTAGAAGTTTTAGACAGAAAGTCTGTACAGCAGCGTCAGGTGTTCTATAAACACAAACAATATAGAGGTCATATAAATTATGGTGAACGATGGAAAATTCAAAAACTTTTTCAGATAATAAGTTATCAAACTTAGTCACTGGTGAAAAATCGGATATTGTAGACATTATCATAGTACCTCCATGGGATAAATTACTTCTGTTAAATCTTGCTGTTGTAGTGTAATTTTTAATAAAGACAGGTTCATCTATGTTTAACCAATGTTCAGTTATAGCAACAATTTCTGGAAAATTTAGCTCTTCCAATAAAAGAAATAGATCATTAGTTTTGTGTCTTAAGGACTGAATATTAAGTAGAAATACACTAAGCTTGCTTGCTATTGTCCGATTTATCAGAGGGTGCTTGACCCTCTTTTCGCGTCACTTTATCTAAAAAAAATTATTTCTAGATGGGGAACCGCTATAAAAATAGTTAGCAAGTCTTTCAGATGAAAAAAAGGATCTAAGAGAGAGGTATTCTTCAATTTCATCCGAGCCAATACCATAGACGTCGTGGAAGCGGTTATAAAGACGTCGCAGGGAATCTAAGTCAGTAGGTAGTCCCTCAGATGCTAGCATTAATTTAACACTGGTGTTGGTGTGCCCTTCAAAACATACATTCGAGGGTTGGTCGTGGAGGTATGCCAGACAGAGCCTCAGGGTTTTTAAGATAGATGGGTCTCTCAGTCTAGCCAGCAAGTAACGTCCATTATCAGCATCCGAACTTTGGGACAGCCGCACTATTGGTGGAATCATCAGGTCCATTTGTAACCCATCATCGTCCTTGTTCTTCTCTACAAACTTGATGGTTACATGCTCCCGTCCTAGTGACTTACTTGCAGCTATCGCCTCTTTATCGGAGCCAATCGGCCAAACAACCAACGGCGACAATGGACACACTTCAAGACCATCAATTACAGTACCAGCTGGCCAAGTATTTGGTTTTTTCAGCTGGATAAAAAGATTCTCATTTTGAACACCAATTTTAAAAGTGGAGTCTGAATTGTAAATAATTATTCGGCAATGGAAAACATCGGATAAAGTCAGCAGTTTTTTCTTTGATGGAGTGAGCAAGTTGATTTACTATGTAGTGGGATGGAATGTTGGATACCACTACATAATGCCATTCCTTTCTAGCAATGATTTTATGAGGTGTAGGAGATTTTGATTGTGAAGAAGTAGAAACCTTTGTGATCTTGTCGATCTGGGTGGAAATGGACTTTTTTATTATAGGCGGAATGTATTTGGTAACACTTGGTATATCTTTTACGCCTATTTTTTCTATTTTCTTAAGTGCCATTTGATTGACACTCCGGCGTAGATCCTCCATTTCCTTAAGAAAATCTTGCTTAGAGGAATCGTGAATTTGAACCTTAACAGATTCATTGTGATTTTCCATGAGTATAGATGAGATGTTAAAAATGTCACGTTTACGTTTCACGTTGTCAACGCTCACGTTTAATATTACGACTTAGATAATGTCTATGAGGGTACAAGATTTTAAGAGTATTTGATATGTGACCAGTAAATTTTAGTTGTGAATCAACTGTTAAGCCTGCTTAATGTAATAAACATCCCTTTAGCATACTTTTTCCTTCTGCTTTTATTTAAGCTCAAAGAATGTTTTCTAATTTAAACATTACTCCAGCTCGGTTTTTCTACTTACACAAATATTCGTTTACCAGAATGATTAATTTGTCTGTTTCTTAGTAGGCGTCTTTTCACAGAGATTTGTGCGGTCTATTAATAATCCTGAGGTACGTTTTCTTTTACATCTGTTTTTTAATGCTTTGGGACGTCTAGCTTGGCGCTAAGTGAAAGAGAAATATGTTTACTTAAAGGCTCATTAGCCTTTCTGTATTTGTTAGAGAGAAAACTTTCGGTGTCACTTAAGTTGATTTATAAGCGAACGAAATAATTAATGTCTTGAGAAGAAAAAACTTAATTACTCGTCAAAAATAAGCTTAACGAAATGCTATCAGTCCTTGACAAGCAACAACAAAAAAATCTCCTTTTCCCTTTAGCCGTTGCTTAACAGGTCCTAATTTAATAAGAGCAAAGAAAAGGGAGAGAAAGCATTTATCCTTAAAAAAAAAACTGGAGATAATCGGATTATAACAGTCGTCTTGATATGTCGCCGTTCACATTCCGAACGCCCCGCTTAATGTACCCACCTGCCAACGGTAAAACAGAGTGATGGGTTCGTGCAGACATTACTTTGCCATTAGGAAAAACTCCCTTAGGGCTCGACGGGGATAATTTGTTTGTCTACTCGTTTAATTTTGAAGGAAAACGCTTGGGAACATTTTGGAAAATATAGGGGATGTTTCCACGAAGGCTTCTCAAATTATATTTGGCATATTGCAAATAAAGTAAATTAGGACGTTGGATTTCAGATATCAGAATGGTAAGCGCTTAGAAGATTGAAAGGCTAGAATTAGCATTGCCGTGGGCTCTATGGGCAGTTTGTTTGCTTGCAACATCTCTCTGATGCAATGATGCCAAATGCTGATGTAGAAATGGCAAAAAAAACACATTTTATAATATGATAAGAATTTTTCACTTATTTTGACAGGCGCAAAATAATACTATTTAACTTTAATAAAATATAAGGCATTTTCAATTTATTTATCATCATTCAAAGTTAAATGAATGTAGATAACATATATTAGAGAAAAAGGCAACAACATTGCAACGCCGCTCGATCGCATTGTTGATTCCACCGACACAGGTAACCTTTACCAGTGACGTCGTCAAGAAATGTTTACATGATAAATATTTATTTTTAATAGATTATGCTTTAAATTATAAACAATATTACTGTTCATGCATTTTTTTAACATTCTTTTAAGGGGCTCTTGCATAATGGCAAAGGGTGGAAATTTTTTATAATTATTTATTTTCTTTTTCTTTCATTTAGTTTAAAACAAAAATTTGAATATCATCTAAACATTAATGATAAACACGTAATACATTTAAGTAGATGGATTTTATTTTTTTATTCGAATACGCAACCTCGGACAAAAGAAAGTCAAGGGATCAAATTTGCTCAGAAATAAAAGAGAATTAGAGTGATGAGAATACAAAATTTTATTAAAATATCTACAGGGGTTTTACAGGTTATATAAAAAAAACATATACAGGGTGTTTACTAACTACGGTACGAAACTATATAGGGTCAATCGTTAGGTCGTTTTATGAAAAAAAGTTCCTATGAACGTATGTCGGGAGTTGCTTTGTTTCTGAGATACAGGGCGATGAAGGTTCAAAAAAATAACGGTATTTTAAAAATACTATAACTATCCTTAAACCGATTTGGTTAAAATTTGGTGCAGTTATTTGAAGTTATAAGATGCTTATTTAGCTGTAGATTGAAATTATTAGGTCCAGTGGCGTGTCAGTGGGCACCACATGCTTATTGTTGAGAAAAAAACAAGGCCAATAATTGTTTTGCAGCTTTTTATTTATTTTTGTATTTAAACAACTAAAAATACAACTTTTTTGTATCTTATATTATCTTCATATCTGGCTTTGTTTTCGAAAAAATAATTTAAAGTATCTTTAACTCATTCTAAAAATTATCCATGGACGACAACATGAAATAAAAACCAATTAATTCGATAAACAATTTCGACCTCAAAGTAAATGAGCAAAATGCCCACCTTCTGATAAAATACACGACTGCAAACTTGAGTATCCCTTATGATATTGCAATTGACAATTATCCGATTCCTCAAATCATTCACATCTAGAACAGTAGTTTTATAAACAAGAGCCTTCAGATGGCCCCATAAATAGTAATCCAGGGGATTCATATCAGGACTGCAAGCCGGCCAATTTTGAAGTCCTGCACATCTAATCCAGCAATTAGGGTAGATGACGTCGAGATGCTGACGAGCAAGAACACTGAAATGAGCTGGAGCCCCGTCGTGCATAAACCACATGTTGACTCTTACTTGTAGGGGTACTTCTTCTAATAAAGTGGGTAAATGGTGTTGCAAGAAATCCGTACAGGATTCACCTGTTAATCTTGCCGGTAAAAAAATGGGTCAATTAGGTAGTCACCAATAATTCCTATCCAAACGTTCAGCGAAAATTGTTGCTGAAAATGAGTTTCTCTAATAACGTGGGGATTTTTGTCGGCTCAAAAAGGATCATTGTGGAAGTTCATAATAGCATCTCTTGAAAAATTTGCCTCGTCCGTAAATAAAATATTTGGTAGGAAATTATTATTGTGTGCCATCGTATGAATCAACCACCTGCAAAACATTAATCTTGAATGAAAATCCCGAGGCAGTAGAGCTTGTACACGCTGTATGTGATATGGATGCAGGAGGTTTCTTTTTAGAACTTTCCAAACGGTTTTTGAACTGACTTCAAGCTACAGTGCAATCTTCCTCATACTATTGGAACGATCTTCTTCTATCGCATCAAGAATAGCTTCTTCCAGTTCAGGCTTGTTATTGTTATGGTTTCTGGTCTTCCACTACCCATTATTTTATTAAAACTCTCAGTTTCACATAATCTTGCATGTAGTTTTCTAAATGTTTTTGCACATGGAATTACTCTGTTAGGATATCTATCCTGGTAAATTCTTTGTGCTTCTTTCACATTTCCATTTGCTAATCCATAAATAAAGTGCATGTCGGTCATTTCATGGTTAGCAAAATTATTCATGAAGGAGTAATGAATCACTGATAATTGACAGCTGAATTTTACCTATAGCAATTCTATCACTGTCAGGTGGTCTCCAAAGCAGGTAGGTACAAAGGAGGTACTTGAATGGACTCGCCAATTATTTGTTATTTTGTTGTATTTCAAAAATCTGATAATAAAAATCGTAGAAGTTGAATGTTTATTATCATAGAACTCGTTCATATAAAGTTTTTTTCTTAAAATTGACCCAAGAATCAGCCCCTTAATTTTTTCGCATTTGTTTATTTACACCCTGTGTATCCTTTCCTACTTTTTAATTTTAATCCAAAGTCTAACATCAATAAACTTAACAATAAAAAAAGTTAAATTAACAATATTATATTATGTGTGGATATATAGCTGGAAATTTCTTCTTTAGAAAATGCGTGTAAACCTGACAACAGGGAATCGATGAATATCTTTGTAAACGAAACACCCTCCTTGCCCTTGTGCACATGTTGAACTCAAACAAAGTTGTTGTTTACTAATTCTAGCCTTTCAATGTTCTAGGGGTAAGTGCTACTATAGCCAATAATGTGTGTAAAGATCGTGACACACGGAAAATTGGGTAGACTTTATGCAGAATATTACAGTAATACTATTTAAACAAAGGGAAAATTCATTACCTGAATAAAGTTTTGCATTGCTTTTAATAGTTTCCACTCTTGTGCTAGGTAAATTCATAGGCTCATTCTTATCGATATGCATCTTTACCAAAACCTTTCTTTGTTTTATTTTTTTCTGTCAAAGAAGCCTTAGATAAGAAAGACGAAGACATACTAATTGATAGAATTAAAAGCTGTGGCACTTATAAATTATGGTACCTATTACCTAAATAGCAAGCCTACTCATATCCATATATATAAGAAATTAGCAAAGATATCTTATGTTTACTTGTTCATTACCCAAACGATTATGGCAAGAGAGAACAAGACAAAGAATATTTTTGTGAAACTTTAGAAGTGAAGAAAATGATTTAATTGATATCCCGCATAGAGATCAACATAGTCAATCTTGAACAAAGAGACACCGCAAAAGACAAAGAAAAAGAAGGGGGAGGAGAAGAAAAGGAAAAATGTAAATGGTAATAAATGATTACATGGTAATTAATATTTCTATGGTAGCAGAACAGATAATTACTAATGCCATCATATCTAATTGTTTATAACTTTACCTATTGTAGGTATTATAAAATTTATACGCATTACTGTCTGATTCATGTTCAGTGATCTTACTGCAACTTCGTAGACTTGTGATCAAATAATAATAGCAAGAGCAACATGGATAATACCGTTAGTAGCCATTTGTCTCCAGAAGGTGAAGCTATTTAGAAGATCCTCAGAAACATGGGTTGCCTTTTAAAAAGCCAATAAATATTGCATTATTAGAAGGCAATTATATAAGTTTACTGGCAGAATCCAGAGCATTTTGCTAGTCAGCTTCATAAGGTTAAACCATTATTTTCTTAATCCTATTAGCATGGAAGCTTAGTGATATTTCGTTTATGTACAACGTAGTATTTTTTTGAAGATTTGGCAGCCCTGGCAACAGACAATGCTCTCTCGGTCTAAAATAGTTTTAACACTGTAGCGTTGCCGCTTAGATAGAAAAATCACAACACCTGTGATTTTCTAAATAGAATACCCTATATCTTTTTAGATACTGAGATTTTGAGTCTTTTTTAATCATATTTCCCTATACTTATGTCTAGTGGTTTTCGAGAAAAAAAAATTGCATCACCTAATTATTTATCTATCAGCCATTTAATATCCATTAAATTTTCTAAAAAGCTCCAATTTTATTACCATTATACGGGGTTGTCAAAAATTAAATTGAATTTCTTTACTTAGTAAAATCGTGAATATTCTATTTTTTTTAAATAGAATCCCGTATGATTTATTTTTACTCTAATAGACAGTTAAAATACCTTTAGTTTAACATACCTATATCTAAGTAGACGCGTTTAAAAAAAAATACTTATTTTCGTAAAATTTGATAATTTCAAACATTTTTATTTTGCAAATTACTAAGTTAGCGATTAAAATGTTACAATGGTTTAATGAATAAGAGTGACATTTTTAGCTATGACTGTGACAATCTTAGTTATGATAGTATTATTACGTTTAATAATAAACTTAATTTAAAAAACGGAACATTATTATTAACTACTCAAAAAAAAATTTAATGGGACTATTTATTTTTCATTGGCAATGTGCTCAAATAACAGCAAAAGCTGACAAAAAACTATTATTATTGGAAATTTTAGAAATTAATACCATTATTTTGCAAACATTTACGAAATCGTTTTTTGATGTTTATATTCATCACTCTTCTAATTTTACTTTCATCTAGCTACTCAAAACAGGTAATAACTTGCTGACGTAGCTCTTCTTTACTGTTTACTCGTATTGCGTACATCCTTTCCTTTATATTACCCTATAAATAAAAATCATGGAGTGTCAGATCTGGCGATCTCGCCGGCCAATGGTCCTATACGCCTAAACCAGCTATCATCAAACATGCCGTCGACAGTTCAGAATATTTTTTTTTGAAAGTCAGCGTCTTCATCAATATAGATCAAAAAGTTTTCACAGAATTCTACCTTTCTGTGATAGTCAAAATCTGAACTTTAGTAAACTTGTATGGATGGTGGCCACTATTTTTTAAACTGAATAATAAGATAAACATAAATTATCCTTAGCACTTTTAATTAAATCTTGTGGGTTTGCATTAATTTCTTTATTCGTCAATGGCTTTGTTTTATTTAATTCAGGTTTTAATTGAGAGCCATAATGAACGAAATTAATTCATAACCTTACAAACTTTCGCCAATTAATTGATTGATTTCTTGCCATTCATTGATCACAATGTCCATCGAAATGAAATAGTCTTATCAATACCACATTTAAGTGGTTCATATCTTCCATTTTATAGTTTTTAATTCAGTTAATCATAAAACATAATATTAATATTTTAACTTAATATGTTACTGTCATTTATTAAACCATTGTGATATTTTTATAGCTAACTAAGTAATTTACAAAATAAAAATAATTAAAATTATCAAATATGAACATAAATATTTATTTCCAAAACACGGCTACTTAGGTATAGAAATATGATTTAATTAATTAAAGGTATTTTAACTGTGTATTGGAATATAGAATAAAATATGGTTATATGTTCCATTTAAAAAAATTGACTGTTCGTTATTTTAGTAACTGAAAGATATAAGTTTAATATTTATAAGACCTTATATAATGCTTATTAAAGTCATGTTTAGAATTTGAGCTTTAAAGGAAATTAAATAGCTGAGAAACAAAGAGTTATTTATCCCTTGGTTTTCAACAAAAATGACGTAAAATAATTTTTTTAGATACAGTTATAGAGAAGTATAATTAAAAAAGACTGAAAATAGGGTATTAAAATATGTAAAAATATATAAAGTGCTTAAAAAAAAGAAAAAAAAAGAGAAGGGTGTTTTATTGAAAGGAACTTTTAGGCAGACCCGCTGAACACTATCCGTCCACCATTACTACCAGACTGTTTTATTTAAAAAATCAATCAGTGTCGCAATTTTTCTATATAATAGATTTAATTTTTATTTTTTTTCTGTATAAAAGATTTAATAAAATTGATTGTAATTTGTAAGAGTTTTATTTGGATTTAAAGAGGAAGTCAGGTAAGTTACTATTATATGAATTTTAGTTACTTTTAAATTAATTTATACTAAAAAACTATATTCAATTTAAAATTCGTGTATATTTTTAAATGCTTTAATTTATTCTACAAGCCGCCTCTGGCTTGAATGAGGAATACGATAATTCAACCCTGCTCATGCCAGTAAAAATACAAGAGGACAAATATAAATAGCCACATTTATAAAACGAGCGATGCATTATTTTTGACAAAACAACAAAACCAAATGGAAAAAAAGCTCTGAAAAAAAAAGGAAAATAATAGTAGAACAGAGTATAATTTCAGAGTTCGTACAGCTTTAGCATCGCGAGAGTATATCGTTAATCGTATATCATCTGGAAGTTGGGGAAAGTTGGCAGCGCCCGGGGAGCAATTATGCAGTCAGAAATGTTGGAAACAAAAATCTATATTTAGTCCGGGGAATCCGGGGGGATTCGCACGCCGCGCCGCCACAACTGTGTTGGGGACAAAACAACGTTCTCGCCGGAGTAAATCGGGGATGTATATTAATGAATTTTATGTGGAGATGGGGGAAATGGAGATTTAAAATGATTATAATTTCTGACGAAGAACGATTGTCGCGTGGGACTTTCGTAACGTTTTTTGCCCTTTCAATAAAATGAAAATCTTTTTTTGTTTTAGTTAGTGTTTTTGCCTGGGTTTCATTTAGGTGGAAGATCTACAGAATGGATGTTTTAATTTCTTGTACTTGTGTTGAATCCTTAACGCACCAAATTGTTTATTTTTATTAAATTAGTACTACGCTACCTTAACTCAAAAACAAAATAAATAAGTAATTTTTAATTAATAAACATCTAAATCATAGGAAGTATTTTAAATTTTACATTTAGACTAAATTATTTTTTTCTTGTTGTAGCGAAGTTACAAGATTATTTTATCAGAAAAATTAAATAGTTTTAAACCATTAACATTTGATTACGGAGTGTATAATTTACCTTAAAGCGATATTTATTTCACAGCCTTACCTATCCGCTGGCATTACATTAGCGGCATTAAAGATTAATTTTTTTATGCAGAATATATGTTATAACAATTTTAATAAAGCTAGAATTTAATTAGAGCTTAGAATAGATTTTTATTATCCCAGTTGTTGCACATCTACCAGTTTTGCACATTTATGATAGTTTCATTTTAATAGGAAATTAATTTTATTTGAGGTATGTTAAAATAATTAGAATTTTACATATTTTAATATTTTCTTGTTACTTTTAATTATCTCTTTTTCGCCTTTTTTTTCTAGTGGCTGCTTTTGAATTTTTTCGTTAATAACTTTGTTCTGTTAACTTCTTTTATCTTCTATTATCTTATTTTCTATCTATTCCCGCAGTTCTTGTCTTCTGATATGAAATCCTTCCATTCATGTAAAAATTTCTAAATGTAAAAGAATCGGGAATGTTGCTCATAATTGCGCTTAATAATTACTGAAATACATTTGAATTCCTCCAGTTATAATATGGGTTATCCCAGACAAATTTACCAGAAAAATTAGGGGAGGATGGGGCAAGTGAAACACCTTAAGGCTCTGCGGCGTATAACTTACTAAGTTTTAGAAATAAAAAAACTTTCATCGTTTGTAACACGAGTTTAGTTGGTTTCAAACTAACATAACCTTAAAAATAAACTAAGCATTAACTCTTTGGAAAAATATCAAACAAACAAAAAAATAATGACTCTCTTGCCCCAAGTTATAGGGGTAAGTGAGTCACCCACATGGGGCAAAAGAGTCCGAATGCTAATTCATCAACGACAATTGTCACAAACATAATTATTAGTACCTGACTCATTATTGGAACAATCCTCATGTAACCAGGCACCACATCGCATGCACATTATCCATTCTTCATAACAAGTGTCTTCGTAGGTCGCATGACAATAAATGCATAATGTGTTTTTCTTTTCGTCCGGCATTGTTTTTATGTTGTTTCTTTTCTACTCTTGACGTGGCACTTTGCTTCTTTTGCTTAGAAATTCCTTCTTTTAATTTTTTTCCATTACTATTACTTGCCCCCGCTTTGTCGTCTAGTTTCTTTTTTACTTGCTTAGCTTTCACTGGTTTTAATTTTTCTTCTAATTTTATCTTTGTAAGGAGAACTGGTAATTATTTTAGATCCTTCTATGCGCCTAGATTTAAATTTGGCATTTTCTTTCTTTTGAGAGGATTTTGGAACTGGTCTTAAAGTTGAAACTAAAGCATAACTACATGATGGTTGCTCTTGTGCACAATTGTTTACTAATTTTTTAGAAGTACTCTAGATATCATCTATTCTTAACAAGACTTCATCACTTATTACGGGACCCTCGAAGGGATTAATGTTTTCTGTCCTACATTCCTTTTGAAGAATGTTCTAGGCTGGCGCAAAGTCACTTGAAACACATCTGGATTATATGGGTAGATTCCTGTTTTTTCAAAACCCTTAATAAGCGCATTTTTAATAATAGGAGCCATATCATATTCTGTGATCCTAGAGCCTGGATGATTTGTAAGCCAGTGATCCATTTCTCCTGCCAGATAGGTTTTAAATGGTCCAAAGACACTTACGTCTAGCGGCTGCAACTTATTTGCAAGTGTGAGGAGGTAAGGTTTTAATAGAAACTCCTGATTTTCTAGCCAGGACTTATGACTTAAATGTCCATTTAGTATCAGTAGACTTGGACAATCTGTTGTTCTTTTGGTGCAGCCTATAAAATAATTTATGGAAAGGAACCGCTCAAAAAACCAGGATTCATTCGAACACGAGGGAAGACCATAAATGGTGGAATAAACGTACCTGTAGCGCTGACACAAGCTAATTGTGTTTTTCCTTTCTATAAAGAAGTTATTCTTCCCACTTGCTTTCTTCCCTTTTCAGCTTAAATTTTTCCCGGTTTTTGAACGCAGGTAATTCCCGTCTCATCACAGTTAAAAATCCGATGCGGCGAAAAAATAAACCTGTCCAAGGTCTTTTTTAAGTTTTGAAAAAAATCATTAACCCTAGATTTGGAAAATCCTGTTACTGTTGCAATGCTGGTTGCTTCAGGTCTTCGAATGGAGAGAATTTTCTGACGATTTAAAAATGAGCTCACCCAGTCTTTTCCTGCAAGTTTTCAAGATCTTTATTAAAAGGATGACTTATTTGATTGGCTTCAGCAAATTGGAATGCAATCCTTCGAAGATCTGTGGTCGGAAGTCCATAAAACAGTTTTTCCAACATAATTATGTATTCACATAATTCCTTTTCCCTTTTTTCAGTGAATACGGGTTTGAACCTGCCATGGTTTACAAGTGGAAAGAGCTGTTGACGCTTTAATCGTGATTGTAAGGAAGTCAAGGAATCACTTCTGTGGCACCACGAATGGCATCTTCTAAGGATGATCCTTTTTGGGTTTTGCGAGCGTAGTTATGCACCATTTTTCCTCTGCAATATATAAAATGAATTTATAAGAACTTTTTATACTACAGTCATGTCTGACTCACTTACCCCAATTTTTCTTAAAATATAAAAATTTAAATCTTGAAAAGACAGGTAAATGTGGCAACATTCTAAGCATAACGCGGTTTTAAGCAAATATAAGGTTATGGTATGCACTTCATACAATATTAAGAAAATGCCTTTAAATTGGGGAAAATCCTTATTGATTTCACTTAAAATATTATAAAACAACACGGAAAATTTAAAAAATGTGAATATTTACCTTAATTTTAGTAATTTTCAGCTAAATGCTTAAGGACACAATACGCGCTAATAGACATATACACTACACTGATCATTGTCGTGCTATAATGCCGGTTGCTCGACATATTTCTAGAAACGCACTTGCCCCTTATGATTCACTTGCCCCTATATAGTTTTAAACCATTAACATTTAATTTCAGAATGTATAATTTACCCAGAAGTGATGATTATTTTAAAGCCTTACCTATCCGTTGTAGGTTTCTTACAACTGTAGGCTACATAGATAAACCAATATAAAGAGGTTTCTAGACCAGTTAGTATTCAGGATAGGTTAGATCTTTAATATATCCTCCTGGGACCTAGCGTTTATTTAAATGGACATGCCAGTTTTATGTTTCCAGTTTCGTTAATTTATTATTTAAGCAGCTTAGACCTCGCATCCACTACGTCTGACACTTCGGTGCTGCCGCCCAGTCCGATTCGGTCGACTTTAATTGTGCACATGTGCTGGGAATCAGTTGTTTGTTTTCTGTTGTGATGGCGGCTGCACGTGGTTCTTGTTATGATGGTATGTAGCCTATTTTTAACGTTTTGTAATGATTTTTGTGAAAGTTTTTATTTGCAAATGTTTAATAGACAAATTTAAATAATATTACAATAATAAAAAAATAAAATAAGTTTTGTATTACCCTAAGTTATTCGCGTCCATTTAAATGGACATTGGGTCTATCTATGAACATTTTAAATTAACTCATAAAATTTATTTTAGGAATTTTTGGCAATCTCAAAGAGTGCTTCGGCCAGGGGAAGATGACGAAAAATTGGAGCAAATACTAAAAATCATTGGAAATGATGACTGTGACATTGAAATGTCTGATGATGAAGAAGAACTTCAAACTATGGATAATTTAATGGGGAGAGAAGAAGAAATAATTAATGAAGAACTAGTAAGCAGCAGTGAGGGGGAAGAAGAAGAAGAAGAAGAAGAATTCCTCTTAGTGTCCAGAGAGAGAGCTTAAAAATGGCCAAGCAATCTGTGCGTCCTTTAAAGCGAAAATCTTGGAGAAAAGATGATACTTTTGCACCTCCAAATTTTGAAGGCCCCTCTAGTGAATGCAGCGCAGAGCTCCGGTATGATTGGACTGCAAAATCGTATTTAGCCATGTACTTTGAAGATGATGAATTCCTAAAAGTGTGTGATTGCACAAATGCAAGGTACGTTGAACTTAAAGGAGTATCTCTTAAATTTGGCTCTTAATAAGATTAAACATTTTTTTGGAATAGTTTGTTTGATGTCCTGTCTAAAATATCCCAAAATTAGAATGTACTGGGCAAAAACCACTAAAGTTTCAGCTATTGCAGATACAATGACTCAAGGTAGATTTTTTGCTATAAGAAGTAACCTTAAAATCGGCATTGATGGCAGCATCGCTGAAGAGGTACGCAAGTCTGACAAATTTTGGAAAGTACGTCCTATTATAAAAGCAGTATGGCAGGGGTGTTTGCAGCTACCTGGAGAGAAAGTGGTTGCTGTAGATGAACAGATGATCCCATTTACAGGGACTTGTAAAATGAAGGAGTTCGTTAGAGGAAAGTCAAATCCAGAGTGCTTGAAAAATTTTGTTGTTGCTGCTCCTGATGGTCTTATCGTAGACTTTGAATTATATCAAGGAAAGGACACTTTTCCAGATGATTCTGTAATAAAACGACTTGGTGTTGGACCTTCTGCTGTTATTCGCCTTGGAAGGACATTATTTCCTGGAAGTCATGTGTACTGCGATAGATATTTCACGACAATACCACTTCTCGAATATCTTCGTCAACAAGAGAAATATTGTACTGGAACCATTATGAAATCTTGTGTATCAGCGGCAGCAAATTTAACTTCGGAAAAAATGATGGCCAAGATAGGTAGAGGCAGCTTGGAACAAATTGTAAGAGAAGATGGCAAAATAGTAGTTGTACAATGGTATGATCTGAAATCTGTACTTCTGGCATTTACTGCTCTAGGAATTCAACCTAGCGATGAGTGTAAAAGGTGGTCTAAGAAAGACTCTAAATACATTCAGATTAAAAGACCTTACGTTGTTGCTAAATACAACGATTGTATGGGAGGAATAGACTTGATAGACCGAATGATTAGCTATTATAGAATTCGAGCCAGATCAAAAAAATTGACTGTAAGGGTCATTTTCTATTTCTTTGATCTAGCCATGACTAACTCATGGATTTTTTATCGAAGATATGAAAAATATTTAAAATCCCTCCACGCAAAATACAACAATATTTAGATTTTAAAACCGAAATTGCCACTCAACTTTTGACAAATACACCCAACCCACAAAGTGAATCCCAAAAAAACATCCGAGGTCTAGGTACTAGAAGAAATCCTGAGGGAAATATCTTTGTCGATTCACCCTCATCGTCATTAAGCACCGAAAGAAAACGGAAACATAGGTTTAGACTGAAATGTTATTGAAAAAAAAATTATATATTAGGAATTTTTGTTTAGGTTGAGACCCAATGTCCATTTTAATGGACGTCATGTATCTGTTAAAGTAAGAAAAAAAAAATAAAAAAAGTTATTAGTAAACGATATTTATTTATGTATTTTTTATTATGTTTAAAAGCCGCACAACCCTAGCTTAACAAGAACATGTCCGGGTCCCAGGAGGATATATCGATTATTTAGGCAAAAACTAATACAAGTTATATAACAAGGTTACTTAGTAATTACCATATTACATTTTTTTAAAAGAATTTAATAACTAACAAACACTATACAATTACCACAATCAAATGTACATTATACAAATAAAAAACGAGACACAAACCAGACAAAACAAAAAATGTTTTGTAATGATTTTTACAAGCCCCTATAAAATAAATTATAATTTTGATTGTTTTGATTTCTATTAGCAATATATTGTATTTCTTTAGACAATTTAAAAATAATGAATTTTGAGCACGTTCTTGAGAAACTCTAGGTTTATAAAAATTACTTCTTGATCACGTATTATGAACTGTTATCAACAGATACTGTGGAGCATGACCAATTTTAATCTTATGAACAAATGTCAGTATATTGAGTCGAAGATGCTCTCTGACTGGTAGCCATTGTAAATCCTTCAACCTGTCACATGCACATTAAGTAAAGTGAACATCTAGATAAATAATAAATCTTATACCAAATCTTCCTAATGACCTCAACTGCATGACCTTTAAAATTTAAGTCCCGATCTATCAATATGCCTAAGTATTTATTTTTTGTTACATATTCTATCGAATGTGCCTTTATTTTTATATCTAACTGTGCTGAGAAGTGTTTGTAAAAACATTCCTTCGCTATTATCATTTATTTTGTATTAGAGATGTTAACCTTTAAATCATTTAAATTACACCACCCATAGACCGGTTTTAAAATATTATTTAATTTAACTTGAAGCTCATGTGTGTTTAATGAAGTAAAATAAAATTAAGCATCATCTGCAAAAAGATAAGTTGTGCATTTTTTAACAGAATCTATTAAATCATTAATATATATTACAAATATTGCGGTTCTTATAAAACATCATTAATTATTAAAACCTGTTTTCTATCTTTTAAATACATACTTCAAAACAACCCCTTCTAAACCTATACTTTTTTTAATTTTGCTATTAATGGATTATACCCAGTCCTCCGTAGACTGTGTTGTGATCCCTGGTGTTCGTTGTTTTCAGTTCTGGTTATTCTAGGGATAGTAAGGAGCAACGAATGCTTAGAACCAACAGTTTTTTCATCAGTATAGTTTGTGTTTTTCACCTTTTTTTATGAATTTTCTTTCCTTTTATATACACTGTTTACATCTCCTTATACAAGTTCCAAAGGTTACACACCTTAGAAAGGCCCGCTAAAAGTAGAGACATGACTGTATGAGGCATGAGTAATTATGTGGAAAATGGCGTCCCGCCGCCATTTTGAAGTTTTGCGAAATGAGCTGGGGACCAAAAAGTAGTATTTATGTTGCTAATGGTGTGTGCCAAATTTGAAATTTTTATATAAACGCATTCAAAAGATAAGAGAGGAGGAAGGGACAATTAAGACCTGCACTGTATAAAGTTACCACGTATTTCGTATTTTTGGGATATTTTTAGTGTTTAAGGGGTTTATTAAAATTCTTATAGCAACCATTGTGTTCAATCTAGATAAACGAAATTATTAATATAGTTAATTTACGGTATCCACTTTATCTCTCAAGTTTTTTTTATACAGGATGTCTAATATAAATTTACCAATTGACTCAAATATAATATTAAACAACTCGATTTTTTAAATGGAACACCGTGTATTTTTCTCTTTCCTGAAGTTTGCTTATTTAACGTGTACATTTCTTACAAAATATGTCCTTCACCTAACTCGCTTTTATCTGACAGTCGTTAAAAAACGATAATTAATATCATGATTTATTTAAAAGTTTTAAAACTATGTATAACATAGAGTACTATAAACATAAATATAAACATCACTTTCACGTAGAAAATATTTTATGGTATGCGTCCAAATTTCTAAAATAAACCACTTAATAAAAATGCAAGTTATAAAATAAGTAAATATTTAAAATATAAAGTCTTTGAAGCTCATTGTCCCAAGTCAAAGTTTGAAGTTAAAACAACCGGGTAAAAGTTTCCGAGCCTTTAATGACCGCGTCACCGTAATAGGGAAACAATTAGAAAACTTTAAAAATTAAGTTTCCAAAAAGGAAAATATTGGGCGCAACACGGAATTAATAATTGGCCGGATAAGGCCTTTTGTTTCTTCTCATTTGTTTTAGTTCTCCTTAATGAATTTCATTCATCTTATCCTGGAAAAAGAAGAAAAGCGAAAAGTACTGATTTGATAATTAAATTTTTGAATAATATCTTAGTTTTATTAGTTTACAAGGTGGTTCTTGTTGTTTTTAACTTTTTATTGGATTTCCATCTTAAGGCTCATTTGATATAGGTAAGTGTAACAAGTTCTAATTAATATTTTCTATGCTGTAATAAAATATATAATTTAAATATTAACCATATGGTACCTAAACAAAAAAAATCATAATAATTCTTACAGTTTACGTAATCGTTAAGATACTAACTTACATGTTAAGATGCTTTTGCCCATACCCTCATTTGTTAGAGAACACGTCAAACTTAGCTTTTAACTAAAGTTTAGTGTCAAACTTAAGTTTAACCACTAGTTATCCGCACAATGTATGCAGAGTTTATTGATTAATTAACGTTAAATAATTTTACAAATTCGCGTGTCTCTCCTTGACTTGAGAACGTCTAATAGCAAAGAAAATTATTAATTATTAGTAGACGTGACAGCAGATGGTGGTTAGGTATTGTTCTTCTTATTTTAATTTAGCGTAAATCTAAAGGAACAAGCTGTGCTAATTTTCAATAAGTTGCTCAAAATTCTTACTTTAACTCTTTTGTTTAACATCTATGGAAACTAGTGCGCCCGCTCTTAAATCCTTTATTCCTTAGACAGGCGATTAATAATCGACTCATTTGTTCTTTTAAAGTCTCGGGGTGTTTAATTGACGCCTTCGCCAACGTGAATATTAGAAGTTTCCACGAACACTCGACTCCCGCCGATGATTTCCATTAACCCAATTTGCGAACTTTCATCGACGACTCGCCGATCGTTCGTTTGACTCACAAAATTGCGTGCTCTTCATAAATTGCATATTTTCGAGGGCCTTTTATGTTTCATTGCACCATACTTAATAATAAGTGCTCTTGTACGTGGTTTTTAGTGAAATAGTATTCACTCTTTTTTGATTGATCGACTAAAAATTATTATTTGCAGTCACATCTAATTATATTTAGCTTAAGAAGCGCGCTTTTACTAGTTAAAAATTATAAGGAAAGTCTTTCTTTTTTGCCTTAAAAAATTTAAGAAAATATACATAAAGTTATATAGCTATATATTTATTAAATAAATTTTATTTAAAACGTTTTTTTAATGCAATTTAAGCAATTTTTTACATACTTGCTTCTATTTTTCTTACATATATTACAACATTCTCTGTAAATTTGCTATTTTTTGTTATATAATTTAATTCAATAAAAAAAAAACTGTTCTAATAAACTATAATGTAATTTTTTGAAGCAATAATTATAAAAAAACATCTTTATCATTTGTGGAATAGTTTACTCGATGCGAGCAGTAAGTTACTATTAGCATAACTTAAATGGGCAAGATGCGATTTTTATTTTCTACATAATCTATGTGTTAATATAAATGTACATTTTTGTTATTTAATCACTGTTATATTTTAATAATATAAAGAGTAATTATCGATAGTTGATAATTGATTATCAGTAGCTCAAGTTATTCCGAAACAACTACTATGGTACCTGAATAATTAACTTCAAAAACCTGAAAATATATTAGAATGGCTTTAAATGTGTAAAAAAAAAAATAGTTTGTTTCAACTCTCTATGATCAAGGAAATTCTATTTGAAATATCTAAAAAATAATGCTCCAAATGCTCGAAATAAAATAGTTTCTATATAACCTACAACCTTTGGTAGGTCTTGGCTGACTGTACGATTATTTTCCATCCTTCCTTATCTTGCATCAATTTAGAATCTTATTTTATTCCCATCTCTCTCAAATCTAGACCGATGTTCTCTCTCCATCGCACGGTCTCTCCGTCCTTTAAATTTTGATCGCAGATCATTAAAATTACTCAAGACAAATAAGAGTCTGGTTGAAAAAAATTATATTATGGTTATAATATCCATTTGGATTATGCATGAACAACCTTAAATTATATTTTTTTTAGGTTAGCATTGAAATTATGTAGTCAAGATTAGATGAGTTTACTTGTAACAATTATAAGGCTTAATGAACAAACAGGAAAGAAAATAAAAAAAAGAAAATAAAATTTTTGGGTACAAAAATAACAAAAAAATTAGGTCTATAAATTCCTAAAAGTTCTAATAATAAAGTACTTATATTTTTTAAATCGATCTGGTAAAATTTTTTTTTTTTTAATAATTTATTACAAAATGCTGATTGCATAATTAATATTGTACAGAACATTTTATAATTAATTTTTTTGTGTTATTGTTTTGTATTAAATTATTTTATATATTTATCATCAGGCACAAAAAAAATATTTGTATGGAATGAAAAAAATATTCTGCTTAACTTCATTCTTCATTTACAATTTTTTTAACACCTAAAAACTGAATGTAAAATTTATTTAAAATATCTATTTTACTATTATTATGATAAGGCATTTCCATTGGTGACATTGGTGAATGTACATATTTTAAACTATTACATGTAAATTTACTATATTTTAAAGAGTTTAATTTAACAAAAATTTGTGTATTTATTTTTTGATTAATATATACACAGCTTTAACATTAATTCAACTATCTCTTATATGTACTTGGGTATTTTTTTATGATTGACCTATACTGAAATCTTTTTATTGCACTTATTTAAAATAAATACTTTTATTTTTACAATAATAATTTATTACGGAGTGTAAATACGCATATATCCTTGTGTAATACAGTAATGGGATGGATTCGTGGTCTAAAATTAAACGAATTTGATAATATTTAATTATTTTATTTAGATGTTATATAATTATATTTATGTAATTATATTGATATATTTTAAATTGTACTTGGTAATACAATACAAGAATATATTATGTTACAAAAAATGTATTTATAACACAATTTATTTTTCCTAAATTTTTGTCCATAAAATGTATGGATAATGGATTAACTAATAATTAATTACCACTTTGATCTGGTAAAAGTTCTTATAAAAAAATGTTATTACCTAATACTGACTGCAGATATTTTAGTGTAATTTTGTAGTACTGTAATGAATTATATAATATGTTTATCATTAGAGGATAAAAATATCTTTTGTTAAAAAAAATATTTTGTGTTCTCCTCCATCCTTCCATAATTCTGTTTTTTACACCCAAGAACTGGTTGCTTAAATTTTTTAAGATCGGTAAATTTTACAATAATTATAATAAGTAATTTCCATCACATGATATTTTACAATAAGTGGGCAAAACAGAACTTTTAGATATATTAAAAGAATGCAAAGAATTTTTTTTTGTACATTTACTTAGATTTAATTTTTTTATAAAATTGGACACCAAAAAATTGTGTCATTATTTTAATTTTTATATACACAGTCCAGGTTAAAATAAAAAACAAAATGACTTTTACAAATTTATATACATAGTTTTAACATTAGTTTAAAAATCTATTACGTATAGTTAGATACTTTTTATGATTGTCCTATATTGTAATTTTTTTGTAGCACTTATTCCAAATAAATACTTTATTTAATTATTTTTACATTACTAATTTATTACAGAATATGAATATGAATATATTTTTTTGTAATTTAATAATGGGACTCGTAGGCTAAAATTAAACGAACTTAATGACACTTTTTTTTATTTTATTTAGATGTTCTATATATTTATGTAACTAGGTATATTAATTAATTTTAAACTATAGTTGTAATATTGTATTTATATAGAGCCTAGTAAATATTTTTAACCGAAAGAAAATGCTTTAATTGTGACTATAGAAATATTATTGAAAAAATAAAAAATACGGAAGAAACATTGGTACCTGTAAAAAAACCCAGTTTTTATCCTTAAAAATCTAAAGTGCCTAAAAGCGATAAATTAAAAAAATAGCAAATATAAAGAAACATAACTCTATTATAAAATGTGCTAATTTAATGACAAAAGTTAAAATACGATTTATAGATTAGAAATTAAATTTTATGAATTTGGTTATCGTATCCATTTTGGTTATGCCTTAACAACACTTGCCACGAAATAAATAGCTTATAGAGCATTTTATATTCGATTTTACTATTCTGTAATAAAATATTTATTAAACTCATTATGAGGTTATAAAAATATTTCGTATTTATTATCCTGTATCTATTTTTAAAATGAAATTTTTGAGCCTAAATCATTATGTCACCCGACCGAAAAAGAAGCCGAAAAGCTCAAGTCAGAACCATCAAAGCCAGACAATCAATTTCCATCGTCCGTGCAGCAGCGGCAGCAGCAAAGGCACGACAAACTTGAACAACATTCAATCCATTTTTCGTGGTATATTATATATCTTGGAAATCAATTTCGTAATCTCGTGCCGTTGTCGCGGACTGGACCTGAATACCAATTTACCAGGCTGTCAGAGTGACCAGCCGATCTCCGGACATAAATCCGATTTATTCGGCACGCCGAAACCCAATTTATCTCGAAAGAAAAATAATCCAATTATTATTGTACTTTTAGTTGTATATTACGCGGACGAATGGACGGCTACTTTTTCATTTATATTAGAAATTTATCTGCTCGCTAATCATTTATTATTTGATTATTGTATCTTGAAAGCCTACGATTTATTATGTATTGATATCCAGAGGGTCGCTGGGAAAAACTGGATGCAAATGTCTATGAATAGACATGAAGGGACTTGAAATTGGATGAGAATTATATTCAAGAGTGGATGAATACAGTCTACAGAGTTAGAGAGAGAGGGGAGTAAAAAGCCAATAAACAACCAACATAAAAATCACCCATGTTGTCCTTCTTCCGACCAGTTAAATCTGAACCTGTTATAACGTTAAGTCCTCCATGCAAAAATCCAGAGGCTAAATTTTTAACTTTCTCTATATTTTCTTTGATTTTGTTTTAAAATTAAAAAAAAACACTTTTTGTGGGCTATAGAAAAAATAATCTTTTTCTTAAAATATTTTAATACATGTGACATCATTATTGATTTAGTCACCTATTGGTTGAAATAAGACAGTTCTGTTTGGCTGGAAACCTGATTAATCAAAATCAAATCTTTGCTATTCAGTCCTCCGTGTGAATATCTCAACTCAGTGATATTCAATTTTCCTTAAGATTCCCTAGATTGTTTTTAACCGTAGGGTGTCAGTTCAGTGCAACCAGTTGGTTGATACATCATTGGTTATAATAAGACCTGTGATGCGCCCTGTCCTTCGTGCTTACATACCAAGGTGTATTGTCAATTTTTCTGTAACTAAAATGCTATTTTCGATTTAAGAGTAGTTTAGGAAAATGTCAGTCCCTATCATTTCTGTAATTATTAAGTTTATTAGAAAATATAGTCTTAAAATCATCCAAGTATATGTAGCTGGTGCATATGTTACGCCGAATTTGTGTAATTGCCGATTTCATGTATTCGGCATAAATTTGCTTAATTCATGAAAGAATACTTAACAAAGTACAGCATTTTAAGGCCGCTCCTATGTAAAAAGCTGTTGAAGTTGCCAAAAAACTTCTAAATATTTTTTTAGATTTTAGAGCTCCAATCGTGCTTCAATCTGATAATGGTAGGGACTTTACTGCCAATATAATTAAAAAGTCAGGATCTCGTTGGCCAGCTTTAGTTCTTATTAATGGTAGGCCAAGACATCCACAAAGTTAAGGAAGTGTGGAAAGGGGTAACTTTGTTATAAAATAATCATTGGTGGCTTGGATGCGAGACCATAACTCATCTTCTTGGTCTTTGGGCTTGAAATTTGTTCAGTGAGGTATAAATACAACTTATCACGAAGCCATAAAAATGGAGCGTTACAAAGCGATATTTGGACAACTTCCAAAAGTAGGTTTGGGAACAAAAATACTGCAAGAATTTCTGGCTGCTACTTCCAATGGAATAATGGAAGAAAAGATAAATGAATTACTTAAAAATCCAGAAAATAAATTGTATGTGGACCTTGAAAAATATGCTATAACGTCTCATAATGAAGAAATATTAGAAGACATAAAACTTCAAGCAGATAGTATCATAGAAAGTAATGCACAAGATTAGATCTGCAACCAACAAACTGTAATAACGTCTGACACGGGACAAAACACGGATGTTACTTATCATGGTGGACGAAATTGTGATAATTTGTAAGCATATAACACGTTTATAAATAAATAATGTTTTATTTAGCTTTGCAAAACAATTTATTTTTCATTTATTTCTAATTAAAATATGTAAAAAATGCATATTATATAAGTTGATAATAAAATATTTGAAATACCTACCATCTTAGCTAAAACTTCGAAATAAACATTGTGCCTATTTCGTGAAATAAGCAATTTTAACTAAATTATTTGCCTATTACAAGAAATCGGCAACTCTACTGCTTATTTCACGAATTAAGCAAAATTTTGATGAATACAGGAAATCGGCAATTACACAAATTCGGTGTAACATATACACTCCGAAGATGAAATAGATCTCTTTTATAAGAATATAAGCCAAGCTTGAGAGGACCGGAAAACTCATTTCATAATTCTGGGTTAACTATAATGCTAAAGTGGGTATTAAGGCTGATGTTTCTGAGACCTTGCTTGAATGATTTGATTAGGAAAGCAGAAGCGATCGCGGTGAGACACTTTTAAGTTTTCTACTATAAAACAACCTATTCCTTATAAACAGTTTCTTTTACAAAAAACCCAAATTGCGATTGACTTGGAAAAGCCCAAACGGCCTGACAAAAAATGAGATCAACTTTATATTAACCTATAAAAAACAAGAATGTGTCGATACTAAATAAATTTACCACTAGCAGTTACCACGGTATGGTAAGAGCAAACGTTCATCTCAATTTAAAAAAGAGTGACACAAAATGATCAAGACGTCAAATAAAAAATTGGTTTCGTCAAATAAAACTTTGGTATCCGCCGATTAAAACTTATAAACTCCAGCAATGAAATTTGCAACATACTAAAAGAACCTGAAACAGATGTAAACATGAATGAAGCGAAAAGATACATACCTTAACGATACTATAGTGAAGGCCCTGACAAGAATATTTTATATATTTGAAACTAGTGCAAAAAAGATGAAACCAGCTACAGAGGAAGAGCTAAGGAGATTAAATAGACAAATGTCTAAAGCAATACAAGGAGACAAAATGCGATTTAAGAAAAAATACGAATGGCAAAAAAGATATATGCAGAATGATAAACAAAGATACAGAACATACTTAAGAATTCTATAAACTCTTCTACAAAAGTGAATACGATAATAGTGACGGATCCTGACAGAAGATCTCGATCTGAACTCGAAACCCTGACTCGACTTAAATTAGATTTCTATTAACCGGCGGCGCAGAGAGACTTTCGTCGTGGATTTGGAACGAACTATACTCGTCAAAGCGTTAGAACGCTAATAGAAAAAAACAATTAAACACAATAGAGCTTTAGTAGCGATATTGATGGACTTCCACAAAGCCTTCGATACAATAGAGCTAATTCCATTGTGGAACATACTTTAGAAATGTACAGTTGACTACTGATAGACCAAACTTATGCACAATACAAAAATAAGGCAACACGGCGTCACCAAAACAATTTAACATAGACATGAAGAATACATTGGACTGGAATCAAAGAGGTATAATGATTAATTACATGAACCTAAGCAACCTAAGTTTTGTAGATTATATTGTGCTATTCTCGGACAATCTAGAAGAAATGCGACTGATGTTGCAAGACCTGCAAAAGATGTGTAGGAAAACTGGTATTAATATTAGTAAGTCAAAATTTATGGAAAACCTTGTTCCCAGCTGTGGCTTCAAAATTAGCTGAGCTGAAATTGAAATGGTAGATAGACTTATATACCTTGGGTATGAGGTCAACATCTCAAAGGATAACCAGACAACTCACTCTCTCATGGACAGCTTTTGGAAGAATTAAAGATGGGGAGAGAGGAAGAAGATAGAGAGATCCATGCTTGATATAACCGTGAAGAGCCATATAAGAAACGAGCATTTAAATTGAGGAATCGGTGTCAGCGATGTCGTTGGAACTATTGCGAAGTTTAAGTGGAACTAGGCTGGCAATATTGCACAGGTGCAGGATTATCGATAGGGAAGAAGGCTTCTTGAGGGGATTGCCGCTGATTGCCTGATCGGACGATATTAAGAGAATCAGCAGTAACTGGATACAAGCAGCACAAAATAAATGGGAATAAAAAATGAATTGGGGAAACATGGAGGGCTGAATAATGATGATAAATGCTATCACTTAAAAAATACTTTTTTTCTACGACTATTACGAAATAGGTATATTTCGATATAGTTTTTGGTAAAGAAATGGCTTCATTTCGCAACAAGTGCGGGAAAGTTAATTCTCGCACTTGTTACGAAATGAATACTTGTGGCGCCACCTAAAACTCATACTTCAAATCTTGAATTAAGATGACTAGATTTAAAAAGTTAACCCTTATTAATTTCTTCCATAGTCACTTTAACACCGTTATGTCATTTTAAGCCATGTCATACTTCGAGTTGTCTAAACACAAATCTACACGAGTTCGCGATCACGGAACTTTATAGTAAGATGAAAACATTTAACCAATTAAAGCTAGAGCGGAACCGTAATTTCGTGTGCATCTAAACCCAACCTCGAAACGTTGACACCGTAACCTATCTTCAACTTTGTACTTGTGTAATACTTTTATGCATTTTGACCTCCAAACATTCCGAAGCTAAAAAAATATTGGCCAATACATTAAAAAGAAGTAAGTGTAAATTTAAATATTTCATTAGTTATTTCTATAGCTTTATTCCTTTTTAGTGACTGATACTGAAAGCAGTAGCGATTTTGATTTCACTGCTACTCCCCCGGAAATTGTAGAATTAGCGAAGGCGACTGCTGGCAATTTGTTACCTGAAAAATCAAAATATTTATACATTAAACAATATGACACTTTCATGCAATAGCGAAAATTAAAAAGAGCTAATTCGTTCTCCGAAAATGTGATTCTCGCCTATTTGAGTCAGTTAGCTAAGTCTAATGAGGCTTCAACACTATGGAAAGTGTTTTCAATGATGAGAACAACAATTAACATTAAACACAATACAGATATATCAAAATATGCCAGGCTACGAGCATTTTTGAAAAAACAATCTGATGGTTATCGAGGAAAAAAATCAAAGATATTAACTGGAGAAGAAGTCAACCATTTTATAAATAATGCTCCAGATCATATTTATCTTGCTACAAAGGTTTTTACCCACATATCCTAGATCTTTAAAATACCATAAACATATATATAATGTACTAATTTTTTAGGTTGCTGTGATATGAGGAATTATGGGAGCTTGTCGAAGACAGGAGCTCTACTTAATGAAAGTTTAGGATCTTGAGAACTTGGGGTCTGGTATAATAATAAATGTTCCTGATACAAAAACCAGTGCCTAGTGCCTAGATAATTCACAATCACAGGAAAGTTTTATACCTTATTTAAAAAATATTTATCTCCACGGCCACCAGATATTGCGATAAATAGTATCTTCATTCACTTTCAAAATGGACGCTGCACCAAGCAAGTGATTCGAATAAACAAACTAGGAAATATGCCTAAAGAAGTCGCACAATTTTTGAACTTACCCAACCCTAGATTATACACCAGTAATTGTTTTCAAAGAACATCTGCAACATTGCTTGTGGATTCTGGGACGAATATAGAAACATTAAAAAGATACGGAGGGTGGAAATCTACAGAAATTGCTGAAAGATATATAGATAACTCATTACAAAACCGCCTAAATGTTTCAAGTCAAATAATGTTCCAAATTAATGAAAATGAGGAACCAGCATCCAAAAACCCAAATATCAGCAAAAAAAACTGCAGGAACTACAAGTAGAGCTTCCTTGTGCAAGTGACTCCCGACAGCAAAACATATTTGCCTCAATAACGACTAAAAACATATCGGATTCCCCTAAAAACAAATTCAAAATTGTACTGGAATTACAATAAATATATATAACAAAAACCATGAAAAATAAAAGCAAACATATTATTTGTAATATTTGTTGTTTTTTGATAGTTTTTGTTTGTTCAAGAATGAGAAATAAACATTTGATCGAAAAAAAAAATTAGTTTTTTTTTAACGAGTAATATAAATTTAATTTACATTTTTAATTTTTTTTTTTTTTGGATTTTGAGTTTCTATTTAAAATTTACAATAGTAGTACTTTTTTTGAAAAGGTAAAAATAGAAGTATTTGGATCTGATGTAATTGACTATAGTGACCCTAAGAAAAAAAGTTGATGATGAACTCTAAAAGGCAAAACGTCGTATCATCAATTTCAAATTACCATCATAAAGGGCGAAAAAAGTGGCTATGAAAAAGTTTATTTTCACTTTGTTCTACGACTTTACATGACAGAAAATAATTTAAATTTTTTTTTTTATTTATTCGGATATCTCCGGAAATACTCGTAAGTTTTAAATTTTTACAAAACATTTTAAAAAGTATTAAATTTCGCTATTCTACCCTTATTTTACTGACCTTTTATCTTCGAATTTTTTACACTTAAATTTGGAACACCCTGTTGTTTTATTTGATAGTCGTAGAAAAAGTATAGTCTGTAACATGTTATATTATAATCTATAACATCGCCTCGGGCAACAAACCTCTCTACTCGGGTAGAATTTTGCTTATTTCGCATTTGTTATAGAATATACTATTCTAATAAAGTACACAAACTAAAGCGGCCTACAGACGATCAATATTATTGCACAATAATATTGCTAGTCATTCCCAAACAGTGCAATATATTTGTGCAATAACTATATTCAATATACGGCGCAATAATTAGTTTTGTTTTCCACTTTGTTGGTAAGATATGTAAGAAAAATGAATAGGAAAAAAGTAGCTGCTATTGCCATTGTTTTGGCAACATGTTTGAAAAGGAAAAAAAAGCCTAGAAGTAAATGGATGAAAGAATGGTTTAAGAAAAGGAACCAGTATAGTCTATTAAGGGAATTAAAAGTTAGTGAACCTGCTGATTTTAAAAACTTTCTACGAATGGATTATACAACATTTAGTGAACTATTAAAAATGGTTACACCTGAAATAGAAAAAATTAATACTACTATGAGAGATGCTATTCTTGCTTGTCAGCGACTGTCAATCACACTACGATATTAACTACAGGCAACAGTTTTCAAGATTTAAAATTCACCAGTGCCATATCTCCACAATCCATAGGTGAAATTGTTATGGAAACTTGTGCAGATATAATTTACAAGCTAAAGGATTATATAAAGGTAAATCAAAACAATTAAAACCAACATGCGAATAGAACTTAACTAGTTTATTTCATAATTAAATTTACATTATTAAATATCTGCAAAGTTTGAAAAATAATTACTAGCATTATCAGTTGACTGATTACCAGGCTGCATTTGGTTATTGTACCCAGGTGATGAATATTGCAATGATTCATACTATGAAGCGTTGCTTGCTGGACCTGGTGGGACATAGGTTAAGGGAGTAGATGTACGACTTACATTAATTTATATGGAATATCTGTGAAGAGTTCCTAACTGGCCTTGAAATAAAATGTCATTGATACTTTTCTTTGCAAATAACTGTTGGTCTGGTTTCATTTTTGCTAGTTCTATTGCCCAGGCAGCAGCAGTTTTCTCGAAGTCACTCTCTGGTTTCTCCAATTTCTTGCGAGCTAAAGCTAGTAATCCAGTCGTATCATCTTTTTTCTTTTTTTTTCTTTAGAGGACCATCTGCTTTCTGTAAACAATAATGTTTTGAAAACTTATTATACTATTTGAAACAACTAGTCTAATTCTCTTCTTTTCATTTTAGATTCCAGAGACAGAAGAAGAATGGAAGGCTGTTGCGAGAGGATTTGAAAATCAATGGAATTTTCCGAATTGTTTAGGGGCAGTAGATGGGAAACACGTGTCCATTAAGCAACCACCCCACAGCGGTTCATACTATTATAACTATAAGAAATTTTTTAGTATCGTGTTGTTGGCCGTTGTTAATTCAAATTATGAATTTTTAATGGTCGATGCTGGAATTAATGGACGAATATCTGATCTAGGTGTTTTGAGTGCTACTGCATTTGGCAGAGCCTTATCGGATAACAAACTTAAAATTCTAGAACCTACTGTATTAGAGAATAGTGATAAAACACTGCCCTTTGTTCATAGGTAATAATGCTTTCGCATTAACAAAAAATTTTATGAAACCTTATGCACAAACTGGATTAACTACAGAACAACGGATATTTAGTTACCGCCTAAGTCGTGCTCGACGTATTGTAGAGAACACTTTTGGCATTTTAGTTTTTGTATTTGGCGTGTTTCAACGACCTAATGCGCTAAGCCTTGAAAAAGTTCGGATAATTACTTTAGCGTGTTGCTATTTACATAGTTATTTAAGAAGGAAACAATCAAATACATACATTGATAAAACTACCGTCGATATTGAAGATCAGGAGTCGGGAAAAATTATTCAAGGCGCATGGAGAGTCACTACACCAACAACATTATTGCAGACATCCCACTCCCGGAATCCAACTGTGTACGCAAAATGTGTCAAATATAATTATTGCCACTACTTTAATAATGAAGGCCAAGTTGCATGGCAAAATAAATTTGCATAATACATAAAAAGCATTTAAATATATATATTTTAAGTACTTACTGTTTTTTCTTCTATTCTTGCTGATTTATTGGTATTATTTTCCATATTCGGGCTCTCAATGTCCTTATTTTCCATGGTATTTTGGGATCTACATGGTTCTTCAATACCGATTAGAAACTTCATTTCATTAAAATACCAATACATAAAAATACAATGTGGGTTCCACTACGTCATTGATACCTACTCCACTACGTTCTGAATCATTTATTTTTTTCAGCTCTTTCCTAAAGTTAGTTTGTAGTGAATTTAGTTTACTGATTAATTGTTTTTTATCAGCTTCTGGGTATTTGTCTTTATATTTCTGCAACAATTCATCATATTGTTGAATATGTTACGACCTATGGCGTTTTATTTTTCTTGCAAAAGTGCATTAATCCACATCCAAAAGTTAATATTGTCGATTTTTTTCTAAAATTTTTTTAGATTTTTTTAACCATAAGGCTGCAATTTAAATACAAACAATATTTTCTAAAAAAATAATAAAATAATAAGATAACAGTGTTTTTTTTTTAAAAAGGCCTCAAATTTTATAAAAATTGAACTTTTTCCTTAAATGATAAAGAAAATTCTGGATCGAAAATCACTCTTAAGTCAGTCTATTTATTGGTTGATCAAAGAAGGTTGAGTCCTCCGTCCGACCACTGGTATCAAACCTGTGGCTTTTAGCAAGAATTCCATGGTAATATTGTCAATAAATTTTCCCTATAATGTTATATTTTAATAAAAATTAACTTTTAGATAAATATAAGGAAATTTGATATGCAATTTATTAAAATATATAAATCAGCAACCTAACGGAAGAAAATACTAAAAATATTTAATTCATGCTCGAAATATCTTTGATATTTCAAGAAAAATCAGTGTGATAAAAATATAAATTTAAATACACGCAAAGACCCCTTGGGTGAAAAATTTATTTTAATAAAAAGATTTATATTCTTTAGGCGTTTATCAAATAAAAGCACTAATTACCATTGGTTATGGACTAATAGAACTAGGTACCTCTAATTCATTTTTCAATCTGGAAAAACGTTTTATACCTTGAAATAATTCTTAAGAAATACTTTAGGGATTACTAAAAACTACTAAGAAATTACCAACGTTTTTCAAAAAAAAAGGGGAAACTACGTCTTATAACAGTCATCCTACCTGGTCACTATCAATTAAAAGGCCATATTTTTTAAATAAAAAGTTCCTTGGCGATGTTGTCGCTCTCGTTAATAAACTTAATAATAACGTTAATTAACAAAATGATTATTCATGTTATAGTTCTATTTTAATACAATTTTTTTTTATGATAGTCGATTCCCTTGGAAGGTCTATTAGTTCACTAAGATATGTAGATGAATTAGAAGTAATAAGAGTAAACTTTAAACCGAGAAGTATTACTCAAACTAGTTATTTAATAATATGTAGGTATACTGAAGGACAACAAAGTAAAAATTATCAGATATAAAATCTATAATTTCTCTTAAAAAAGAAAATAAAGAAGCCAAGATAGAGTAGAAGATCGTGATCGAAGTTCGTCGGAAGCATTTTCATAAAAGCTTAGTGCTTTTTTGTGGGTACGTAAACAGAAGTATAATTAAAAGGTTAAATATATACAAAAATTTAAGATATGACATTATCATTCTTGTTATTATCATTGTTTTGTGTATCAAGATGAGTTACCACCAAACCCGTTTAAACTTTTTTATTCGACCCAAATAAAGTTGCCGTATATCAAGCCCGCTGAAAAAGCAAAATCGGTGAATGGACGATTTCCATCATTTCAATACATTAGCATGGCTTTGTGTCGGATCGACGTTTGCACGTCCCTAAAAAAAAACTATTTTGCGAACGATTTTGTTCAGGATGATATACAGAAAAAAGGGTGTCTGATAGTCTCATTATTTTTAATGATACTCGGAAACGGTATATGTGAGTTTGCTGTTTTTTTATTGTTATGTTGTGCAAAAAGGACAAAATGATCTGCGCCAGTTGACTCTTAATTGAGAATTTATGAAAGTTTATTTATATCATAACAGAAAGATTTTTATAGAATGCTTCTTATTTTAAATCTCATCGTGTCTTAGTGGATTTAAAAACTTCAGCAGTAAAGCAGAGAAAAAACATTTCACACATAACTCTAAATATAATCCGGCATTCAGATGTCACGTATCATAAAGCATCTACGAAAAAAAAAGCAAGAAAAGAAGAATATTTATCTCCATACAAGAAGACGGCCACCTTTCAACGCCGTAAAAACGTTCCATAAATAAAAACAACCGAAATATCCCTGACAGTTCCTGCACCTTAAAATAATATTAATGGTCCTGTTTATGTCTGCTAAATTTTATGTATGTTTTACATTTCGTGGATTAGGTTTTTTTAGCTCTGTATTTAATTTTGGAATTCTTAAAATAGGCGGAAGCTTCAACGTTAGCTTAAATTTATATAGAGGTGATAAGTCTTTACTGAGGATCTGTTTTTGGATTAATGAGGATCTCCATCATTAGATTAGTTTCGTTTTTATCCAGGGATCATTATTTTAATGGCAATTTAACAAGTGATGAAATTTTTTATTATACTTGATATTTGTTGTTTGTAGGTATTATATTTCTCATTTAAAATATATATTAACCCAAAAATTATTAGAAAATATAACGCCCTTATGGAGTTAGACGAGATACAATATTTATATTAGCAAATGTTTTAATGGTTCTACAGCCCGAAATTATGAACCACATACATAATTTCTGGCTGACATTAAAAATAAATTACCTAATTTTCCAGAGCATCAATAATTTATATTTTAAGATTAAGGATATACAGGGTGGTTAGTTCAAACGTCATTAATTTTAAAATGTAATAGAGAATTAAAAAAGAAATGGACTATCAATATAAATTTTCTTTCACAAATGTTTAATAACAAAGATACAGAGTGTTAAAGTTAAGAATAATTCAACAGTTTATTCTATGGTAATTGTCGAATGCATGTTGTGTAATTTTGGATTTTTGAAAATCATTGTTTTTTATGTTCATTAATTCTTTTTGGTAATGGTCTACAGGTTTTACCTATGTAAAATTTACCACAAGTACAAGGAATTTTATACTCGTATATTACATTTTAATTAAATTAATTTTTAATAAAAGGTTTAGTTTTTGCTAATAAATATCGTAATGTGTTTTGTGATTTAAAAATAAATCAAACGCTAAATTTTTTAGCAATTCTTTTTATCTTATTAGAAAAACCTGGAATAAATGGTAAAATAAAATTTGTCGTAAAAATTGGTTTATTCAATTTTATACGTGGATTATCAAACTCTTGAAAGCAATTTTCCAAATATTTTTAGGATATTTACTTTTTATTAAAATATTTTTAATAATATTTTTTTCAGTTGTTAACTATTGATTATTACCAATAATGTTTGCACAATCATATAAACTTTTTAACACTCAAACAGTTTAAATACCCAGTTAATAAAGAGGTATGTTTTGTATACTGTAGCATGAATTTCAATTCGCTGGATTCTCCACCCTATAAGTATTTCTTCAATCTAATTTATTGGTTAAATCAAATTAACTATTTGGCTTAAATCCCCTTACAAAAATGCCTGCTACACGAGCTATTTTAACCTTCCTTTAATAAACCTCACCCATTTTACCCTAAAAGGCTGTAACGTTCCCAAAAACAAAGGAAAAAATACACATAATCCATCGTTTTATTTGACCTTTCTGTAACGCTTTTTCCCCCCCGGGGGTGCGTTACTTTCGCCATTTCGCCGAGGCGAAGCAGCGCCGCTAACAGGATAATTGAGTGATTATTTATCCAGTTCCGGGCTTTAATTAACCAAATCTTTGTCACAATATTGACGCTTTATGGATTAAGATTAAACCTTTTACGCGCGCTTACATTAAAAAGCCGCGGGAGGGCATTTAATAAAATTTTCCACGAGCCCACGATGACGCCGGAAAAGTTTATCTTGTCGATGTCCAATTTAATCGGGCGTTTTTTTTTTACTGGGGTGGAAAATTATTTTTTTTTTGGTCCCAAGTTAATTTGGTCCGGAGTTTTTCAATTAGGCAGGTGTTTGGAATATGGCTTAACTAATAAAAATTGCAAATTTTTTAGAGTTTTTGAAATGTCTTTGAAAATTACATTTTTATTTATCCTGGCTACTGAGTTAAACGGTAGTTTCATATTGAAGCGATGATATTACCAGTACTACTTTAAAAGTGTGCTGCCCCTTTATCATTTCTTATATAAAACATTAAATTAATTATTTTTTACGATTTCTATATTGCTTGGAAGTCGGCCATTGCTATTCCTTTTCCAAAAGTAAATCAGCCCAATGGCTATGGACAGCTATGTCCAAAATTTTAGAGAAAGTTATGGTAATGCAAATTTGTGTCTTTATTTCAAGTAATAATATTTTGCCATAAAAGCAGTCAGGAGTTTGACGTGGAAATAGTTGAACAACTGCATTGGCTGAGATTACAGACCGTATTAATGGGGAATTGGATAACAGCAAAGCGAGCGTTCTGGTACTTCTAGATCAAATCTATGATCAATATGCCCAATCTATGATTCAATCTTTTTAAAGTAATAGAATGCAGAGGGTATTAGTTGATGGGAAGTACTCTGAGGTAATGACTTTACACTCAGGTGTTCCAAAGGAAGTGCTTGGGCCCCCTTCTTTTTACAATTTACACGTCTAATTTTATTAAGTCTATTCGCCATTGTGATTATCATTTTTATGCCGACGACACTCAAATTTTATACTCTTTTAAGCCAGAAAATGCGACAGAGGCTAACTTTAGAATAAATACGGATCTGCGCTTTGTGACGTGCCCGACGGTCACACGCTGAGGTTAAACCCGTTGAAATCGGTGGCTTTTTATTTTATAGTGTTACTATGTAACTACGTAAAAATATCTTGGATCAGTTGGGTCTAAGTATCGGAAACGCTAATATTTCTTTTAAAAATTCCTCTAAAAACCTCGGTTGAATTTGTGACACTAAACTTAAATTTACCGCAACACATAACACATAACATCACATCTTAATTAATAAATCCTTTTAAACACATAACATCTTAATTAATAAATCCTACTGCGCCCTTAAATCTCTTTTTCCTCATAGGCATTACTTAGAAAAGAAAACCAAAATTGATCTATGTGACGAACTCGTACTATCACATTTTAACTTCGCGGATAGTGTTTATGGTCCTTTTCTGGATGCAACACAGACCCGGAGAGTGGAAAAGATTCAAAACTCATGCATACGTTTTATATGTGGGATAAGACGTGGACAACACATATCACATAAACTTAAAGAACTTAGCTGATTGTCAATATTCAATAGGTATGTACTGCACTTGGCTTATCTGTTTTATAACATCATTAAATTTTAGTGTTCTATGTATCTCAGTAAGAAAATTATTTACCGAACTGATGTTCGTAGTATAAATATACGTAGAACGAACATCCTTACGATCCCCAAGCACAAAAAGAAACTTTTTAAAAGAGGATTCTCTTATAACATAGCGTCAACCCTAAATAAATTGCAAGTTATTCATTTTAACACCTTTTTATCATGATTTAAAAGAAGGATCAGACAGCAGCTTCTCAATGAGTGAGATTTTATGGGCGTTTATATGCATTTCAGAGAAAATGAGATATTATATACATATACATTTTTTTATTTTTTCTGACCGAGTCATGTAGCTTTTCATTAATATATTGGTTTTTAGTAGGCTTAGGTTAAGTAATTAAGTGTAAGTACGGCTTAGAATTTTTCTACGGCTTTGACAGTTAACAGACAATTTATTAAATTCATTATTAATGTTATACATATTATACACAGAGTAGGGCTCTACCTGGAATTATAACGAATAAATCCCTCAAATATGAAGAAATTAACGATTACAAGTTTTTAATAATATTAATAAATAAATTAATAAATAAATCCCTTGATCAATTAGAGAATGAATAAAAAATTAGAAGGAATAATATAATAAAAAAAGGTATCTGTTAAACCCTTTAAGAATCAAAGGTAATTTAAATATTTTGCATGGCAAGGTCTTAATCAAATTTCAGAAATTTAGTTATTTTAACGAAGAAATTCTTCAGAAAGTTGACATCTTTATTATATTTTTTTTTAATTTAACCCATAATTACTTAATATTCTCAGATCACCTAAAGCACACTCTTTGGTTTTGACCCCATAACCATCTGATTCAGAAAGAATACACTTTTAAATGAAAAACGTAGGTACATTTTTACTAATAAATCATTTAAGAAAACAATTAATTTTAGGTAAATGGCAATCATGTTTATTTAAGTTATGCGCAAAGTACCTAATTAAATCATTTAATTTGCGTAGTTAAAGTAGAGAATTAATCTAGTCTATTAAAATCACACGTAATTCTTATTTTCTTGAGTTTTGTCCAAATTTATTTAATTAAAAAAACCGTATATTAAGAAATTTTTTGGTAATTTGACCCGCGTTAAATGTTAATATATTTTTGTTTTGTGTTTGCAAAATTGTTATAATTAGTTGGAATAAAATTATTTATTATTAATATTATTATTATATCGGTCTGCAGATTTTCACTGTTATATCAAGTATACTCAAGGAATCAGTTCTGTGATATATTTTTTAAACTGTAAATGATAAATTATTTCGTAATTATTATCCTAACAGTAATAGAACCAAAACTAAAGCTAGTCGGGTCTCTGTTCAAAATATGGCAGGTGCCTTTGATGATCAGGGTTTTGACCCTAATAGTTGCTTTATATTTGCCGTACCTTTTGATGATTTGAAATTTGCTGTATTGTGATTGTGTGTGATTTGAAATATGCAATGTACGAGTTGTAACAATTTTTTTCATGAAAAGTGTGAAAGTATTTACTTAAGGAGCTTTCACATGGAAAAAGCATCCTGGAAATGCAAAAATTGTACTGCTATAAATAACGATGTTGGTACTATAAATCGTGAAAGATCGAGGTCGATATCAGAAATCCTACCGGATATCAGATATCTACCATGACGAAAGATCAGCTCCTAAGACTTCAATCAACCAAGTATATATATCTTAAATCTTAAAATATGAATTATTGATGATCTGGAAAATTAAGTAATTTATTTTTAATATCAGTCATATGTTTGGTTCATGAAACTTTAAAATAATATATATTATTTAAATTTTGGGTTATAAGGCCATTAAAACATTTGCTAATATTAATATTGTATCTCGTCCAACCCCATAAGGGCGTTACACTTTTTTATAATTGTTGGGTTAATATATACTTAGATTAGTAGTTAATTATACTTATTATTAATATATAGTTAGTATATGTATTTTAAATGAGAAGTATAATATTTTTTAGCACGCCACACAATAGAAAAGTAATTTGTTTCTTCTAAAATAAGTATTTTATTACGACTTTGAAGGTCATAAGAAATAAAAATATTACTTTACGGGCTTAAAGCCATTAAATAAATAATAAAATAAATTTTTTTTTTTAGATGAATGCCAAAACAATTGATTCTTTACAATATTTTGGTAATAAAATCACCATTAGAATGAATATTTTATCGATTCAAGATTAAGCCATTTAGCGAAAAGATAAATTTTAAAATTTTATTCCACGGAAGTCAATAAGCGAATAGTATGTTTTTTTATTTTCGGATATGGAACCTGTTAAATCTTTACTTAAATTAAAAAAAGAACATATTTCAAATGACTTTTTAAATAATTAAATTAATTTCTAAAATAACTATTTTACCAGTACCAAACTATTTTAGAACTTTTCATGTCCCCGCTGACTTAACACATAATAATACCTCCAATTTTTTCCACATTTATTTAAGTTTATAATTGTTTGTTTCATATTATTTAAGAAATCTGTTTACCTATATTATTTTCTATACTATTGCTAATCAAGAGATACAATGTTAAAAAATAAGCGGCTTACTAACAAATAGATCCAAATTAGGACAACGGAATAAAGCTGTAATCCTTGTTAATACGCTATGGGAACTTTGGTATTTACATTATGGATTTATGAATAAGCATTACCACTATCCGCCCTGATACTTAGAGTGGGCTTATGCCTTATCCAAACGTTATTCAAGGCTTGCTTACTTGCCTTAAGTAATTTTTATATTAAAAAACCACTTAGAGTCGATTTTAAGCAACTCTTAAAAACTAAAACTAAAACAAAAAAAGGGAACGTGTCATTATTTTTACATTAAAGAAAAGCTCCTGAAAGGGACGCCCGTGCTAATGCCCTCGGACTTTATTACCTTAATTATATGCCTTAGTGTGTGTCAAAGGGGCCATTAGCTAATTGGCAAAAAACTTATTATTTTTAAGACCCCCGTTTTTGTTAAAGAACAACAACAAAAAAAACGGAAAAGCGTGAGATGACAAGGGTTTTCGTGACCAAATAGTTCGCCTACCCGGAGCACAGTGGGTCCGTATAATATCAAAGAAACGACAAGAGTATATTTTGCGTCTCTGTTCTGCATAATTTTTTTTATTAATTGTAATTTGTAACACTCTTTGAAAAAAACTTGAGAAATATGACTTTACATGTAACTCATTTAAGTGATTTGCTTTCTATTTCTCTTTTTACTTTTGTTCCATATTGCAAAGGCTTTATCCTACCTCTAAGTGACCTCTTAAGAAAACTCAAGAAATATGGTTTTACATTTAATTCATTTAAATTGTTTGCCTGCGATTTCTTTCATATAATGTAGAAAAAAACAAAAAAAAAGTTTGATTTTAACTAAATGAGGCAATTAAATATTTGTTTTTAGTGCACAAGTTTTTGGCTACTCCTCTGAAGATATCGACATTGTAGTTTAAGGAAATATCGTATTTTAAGAAAACTTAAAATATATCATTTCATGTATTATTTATTTGAGTGGTTTGCATTCTGTTCTTTTTTTTTTACTTTTATTCAATAGTGCAGAAGCTTCTTACTACACCTCTAAGGCATTATGAAAACTTAAGAAATATGGATTTACATGTAAGTACCTCTTTGAGTTATTTTTTTTGTTTTTTTTTTTTAATTTTGTTTTATACTTTGGCAAAAGTTTATCAAGAAAATCATTATCATTTCTTAATCCAAACATATTCTTTTATAACTTTGCTATTTTATATGTCAATAAACTATGTAATTTTAATCAACAGTTCTTCTAAATGAGAATGTGAAAAATATTCTTGTGATTATTGCGAGTGGTTTGCTTTTTGTGTATCTTTTTAACTTTCGAAAAAGTTTACAAGGAAAAACATTCAGTCATTACCCTTTCTCGCTTCGAGTATATTTTTTTGTACTTTTGCTTAAGTATCAATAATCTAATGTCAATTTCAGTTATTTCTCTTTTAAAAGATAATTTAAAAAGGTTCTTTTTCATTATAATAGATGATACAATAATTTTTCAGCAGTAATAGAAGTTCTTTAGAACTTAAGACTCAACATACAGAAATGCTGACCTCTTTCATCTTTTTGAAACTCTTATCTTCAATTTTCCTTTTAACTTTGACATGATATTTTCTTTTAAGAGATTTATGATTCATACAGAGTTAACTCCCTAAATGCATCCACTGATTTCTAGAGAATTTAGTATAGAACTTCTGTAAGGATTTTTTATCTGCATTAAATCTAAATGATTTTTAGAAAATACTAAATATAGATATTAGTGTCAGTGCAAAACCACTTACTTATCTGACATTTATACAATAATTTCAGTAAATAATTAATAATATCCTTACTTATCTATTAATATTAGAAATATTTTTATTAATGATGCTGATATTAGAATATTTTTATTTTATTTATTGCTATAAAATATGTATGAATATAAATAAAACTATAAGGGTGTTTCAAATTCGACCCTCAATATGAAGGCTTTGGAATCTGATGGTTAAATTATGGAAAAAATGAGAATTTTTGAGCTTATTAATATGCCGTTTAAAAAACTTAAAAATTCTAAACGATTCCGAATATATTCGAAAAAATATTTTTTTCTTAGCTTATTTCTTATCCGATTTTAAAATAATTTGATTTTTTGTATTGCCCCTTTTTGCGTGCTGTATGATGGTGTTTTGAGATTTTTAATTCGACGTTTCGACTTTGGCCAATCATAATCAACTCTGCTTTTTCTTATAGGCGCTATATTAGATTTTTAAAATCTGTGCAAAATTACCTTTTTAACGATGTTTTACAAGTAATATTTATTTTTTGTAAAAACACGAATTCTTTGGAAAAAACTAAATTTGCTGCTGTTGTCTGTGATAAACTGACAAGAGTACAAAGTGATAGGTATTTTACTAATAATTTAAGCGATTATATTTTTAGCAATGAAAAAAGCGAGATATTATTAAAGTGTATTATAAATACTATAGAAATGGCATTAAAACGTCAGACATGTATTTGTTGATGTATCTGGAGAGACAACAACCGCACCATACTTTATTTAAAATTTTGGATAAAAATGTAGTTTTTTTTAATAAGCCTGAAAGTAAATATGGAGATTGAATAGATGAAATGAAGAAACTAAAGAAAACTTACTTAATGAGGTATGGATTAGCGATATTTGTAGTACTTATTGCACTACATAATAAAATACTTCGTAGTTAAATGTGAACTCGGAGACATCTATAAAAGTTTCCCAAAATATTATTGTCATTCATACAAGTGTTCGGAGACAACTAAAAAAAAGCAGATTTAAGCCATTTAAAATAAATTTAGCTCAAAAACTGTATACTGATTATCCCAATTTTCTTGAGAATTTGATACAAACTGTAGCATTTTTAATGGAAATAATAAACACAGTGGTACATTCATTTTTAAAAAAAATTATCTTTTAATTTTAATATTTTAAAATAAGTTATTCTTTTCAGTTGCTGAAGTCAGAATTTTTTGAAATAAATTTTAACATTTTTCGGATTCACCGAGTATTCATATAAATAAGCTCCAAAATCCCAAATTCCAGGATTTCGGAGTCATTTTTCACATCTTCTAGGCGTTTGAAATAACTTTTTATTTAATTTTAGGTTTTTATTGTGAATTATTTATTATTTAGGCTTTTTTATATTTTTTTTAATTTGAGAAATTGCCATGCTTTTAGACTTTTAATAAGCTTTACAGGTTTAACAAGGATTATTTAAATTATTCCAGGTATTTAAAATGAATATTTGTTTTATTTCAGGCTTTTAGAATCAGTTTTTCTTCAGTACATCTTCCAGACGCTTGGAGTGATTTTTTATGACTTCCAGAAAATTGACGTAATTATGTAGTTTTTTTAGAAAACTAGATTATATTTCTATTTTATTTCAGACATTTGATGAAAATTTTTACGCCTTCCAGAGATTTTAATATTTTTTTAAATATTTTCCAGGAGTTTTGTATAACTTTTTGTCTTCCAGGCATTTCATATAATTTTTTTAAATAGAATGAAAAATGAATTTGATGTTATTACGAAGAAAGCTTAGAAAACATAAAACATCTCTTCAAATGCTTAAAAAAAATATTTGAAGCCCTCAGAAGACAAAAAAAAAGAAAAAAAAAGTTTGATCGAATTGAAACACTATAAAATTACATCAAATATCTGTAAATTATGAAAAATTATGTCGAAAGTCATTAAAACATCAACAACATTTCAAATTCCTAAAAAATTACTAAAAGGATAAATTAAAGACTACTAAAAGTTCGATTTAGCCTAAATGTTTGGGAGGTATTTATAAAAATCGAATTTTGGATTAATGGAACTCTTAACAGGAACCAGTTTTGAAAATTTAATTTTCAAAAATATTTGGATACCATGATTCCTTTAAAAAATTAATATTATTAAGTTTTTTTTTTGAGTAAATTGATAAATTTAGTCTCTTTTGTAATTTTTAGGTGTTTCGAAAATATTAATGGGTGTAACCCTGAAGTAATATGTGGACATTACTACGGAATTGCTTTGCTAGAATTTATGTTAAATTTATTTATTTTGTATTATAACTTTTAAAATTAATTGACAGTTTAAATATAGTCCTGCACAGTCTACTGCGGTAAATTTAGTTATTTTTATCAAAAATTTAGGTTTTTAAAAATAAAGAAATATTACTTATGATAAATAATTAAAAAGAAAATTTTGCAAAAATTTTAAGAATGCAAAAGACAAATATATCTTTTTTAACTTCTTGTTTGCTTTTTTTTAGCCTTGTTCTTCAAAATTCATTTTAATAGATTTTTCTTAATTCGACGGCAGTTTATAAGACCATGATTATTATGATTATTTTATAACAGTTCTTTATTTTAATTTTTATTATAAAGTTAATTTATTTTATTTAAATGATTTTGTTTTTGTTTTTGAAATTTACTTGCATAACTCTTATTAATACAGAAGTATATATGATTGAAATCATTTTGATTAACTTAATTTAAATAAGTTTTTATTTTTATTTTTGCATTTCATTGTTTAAATTATATTTATTAAATCTATGAAATTACATTTTTCCCTTAGCAACGCTTTACTCTATTTTTTCGAATATCTTTGGAACCATTCAGAATTTCAAATTTTTTTAAACAGCATATTGTTAAGCTCAAAAATTTTTTGCCTATATTTAACCATCTTCGTATCTCTTTATAGATTCTGAGATCCCTTTAATTTTTCGTAAAAACACCCTTATAGATCTTGAAACCAGATGAATATAGGTGAAATTCAATATATGATTCCAGAATCCACCGAAATCTAAAGTAACGTTTCATTGAGTTAGTTTTTATAAGCCTTCTGTAAGACTCTCAGGCGAATCAGCCATTTTAAACTTTACTTCTTCCAGACACTAGGTTTTTTTTACCGATATTCTATTGTGTGGTAAAATCTACGTATATTTTACATCATGCATATTCTTAAACTACTTCTTTTTGTCATTTTTATAAGAAATCCTGTATTCTTGTTGATCATTTGTGGTCTTCTTTACTGAGCTCTTTTGACTGAATTCTTTTTTGTTATGGATTTATTAATTTAGATTAACTAGTAATTAATTTAGTTTTATTTAGATTTCCGATTAGTAATAACCCAAATCACCTTGGAAGATTGCATATCCTTTGATTATCTTTACTGTCATCATCTCGGCTACGGCATCTTGACTCATAGAAAATAGGAAATTGCAGTTAGAGCTTGGAATACCACCTTTTTGAACTTATCCTATCTGTTTCTATTTTTTTCCTTTGTAAAGTCTGATCTGTTAAAAAGAATAAGAATCAAAAGAGAAGCAGAAGATTGCTGCTATAATATAAATAACCAAATGATACTTAGTTACATAATGTAAATCATCATCTCTTTCAGTTGTTTGGCCAACTAAAACAGACTAATATAAAAATCGACAAGAAGGAGTCGATTTTTTAAATTAATTTAATTAGTCGAATTTAATTTTAATGCATCATGTCTATACCAAGAAGTTTGGTATAAAATGATGCATTAAAATTAAATATTCCCAATTGCCTCTAAATTAAAATTGCTTTTATATTCGTCTTATTAGAACCTTTTACCAATACAGTTGAAGGCGACCTGATTCAAACTATAGAAATAATAACTGACTTAAGTAAATATAATAAATTACAACTGATCTTGGACCACACATGCAAAAACTCTAGCCCTATAGCAAAAGTCATCACTGTTTTCAACTATTTTTAGATATTTTCAGCCCATCTGCCGTAAAATTACAAAACGCCACTTGGCAATCTTGTATCGTCCATGAGTTATTAGATTTTTTACCCACTGTTCGTCCATAGTGGGAGGCAATAGGTGGCAAACTCCACTCGTTTCCTTGATGCCCCGAGGGGGCATATAAGGCGCACCACACCGGGTCGATATTTTGGGGGTTGCCTCTTTCATTCCGGTCGACTTTCGGAGGTTGGGGTAGACGGTGTGTGTCTCAAAAGGTTCGCCTTATTGGTTTATTAAAATTATGATTATTGCGGTAACAGACCTCGGTCGATTTTCAATAAATACCGCGCGCGTCTTTGACATACGAAAACCGTCGGGCCCTTATGATATTGAACTCGAATTCGAGAAGACTGCTCCCGATGCCAGATGCGAAAAGGGACTTGTCGGTGGATAATGATCTTAACTGTTTATGGAAAATAGGAACATAAGTTGTAGATATGGATAGAAATTGCTGATTAAATTAATGGAGTTAGTTAAGGTTTGAACTGGAAAATCACCAGACTAGGAAATATTATCTGTATTTTTGTGACGAATTCATAATGAGTTACATATTTTGTTGAGTATTACGTCAGTTTTATAGTAAATATTAATATAGAAAATCCTATCTTATACCCTCAATAATTGAAAAAAAGTAGAAAATAGACTGATTAACGTATTTAGAAGAAATATGAACCTAAATCTTTAACGATACCTTTCGTTATGTTTAATTTAATCTAATTCCAATAAATTTTAAATATAATAATTTAATTGAGGTGTAATTGATTTTTTTATATACCCAAGAACTGAGATTATTTATCTGATCTATCGATCTATGAGATCGTTTTTTTTTGTTTAATATCCTACTTAACTTTATTTTAAATGCTGACCTCAATAAGATTAAAAAATCCATTTTTTGAATAAAAATTGCTAATTTAGGGCAACGTTTCGGTGGTCAATAAGGTAAAAAAAATAAAATTAAAAATATAAAATATATAGAATTTTTTATTATTTTTGAAATTTATTTGCATAACTCTATTAATACAGAAGCATATATGACTGAAATTATACTGATTAACTAAGTTAAATAAGTAATTTTTTAATTTTTGTACTGCATTATTTAAATTAATTTTATTATATCTAGGAAATTGAATTCTTTTCCTTAGTAACGCTTCACTTGCTTTTTCTAAGATTTTATGTGTTTTATTATTTTTGTGTGATGTGTGTAATCTTAAACATTTTGGTATTAAATTATTAATTTTGCATTTATACAGTGTAGTTTTTAATTGTCCCCTTTCCCCTCTTATATTTTAAATGCGTTTATTTAAATATTTAAAATTTGGCATACATCATAAGCAACCTAAATGCTACTTTTTGGTTCCTAACTCATTTTGCAAAATTTTAAAATGGCGGCGAGGCGCTATCTTGAAGAATAAAATGAAATAGAACTAAAAAATAATATTATAAAAATACTCATCTTTGTTAAGTTCTTGTTTGCTTTTTTTTACTCTCGTTTTTGAAAACTAATTTTAATATACTTTAGTTAAAAATTACTTTAGATTTTAATTTAATTCGACGATTGTTTATAAAATCATTATTATTTATGTTTAATTTTCATTATAAAGTAGATTTATTTTATTTAAATGAGTTGGTTTTTGTTTTTGAAATTTACTTGCATAACTTTTATTAATACAGAAGCATATATGATTGAAATCACTTTCATTAACTAAGTTAAATAAGTTATTTTTTTAATTAATTTTATTATATCTATGCAATAATAAAATTAATTCTTTCCCTTAGTAACGCTTTACTTGTTTTTCAGGGATTTTATGTGTTTTATTATTTTGTATGATGTGTGTAATCTTAAATATTTTAGTATTAAATTATTAGTATTGCATTTATATAACAAAGTTATATAATTTTCACTGAGAGCTTAATATACACTTTTTCTAAACATCTAAAACTTTTTAAATAATTAAGGCCATACCTTTGATTTAAGTAAAATCTGTATTGTTGTGATGGATTCATAATGAGTTGCTTATTTTGTTGGATATTACGTCACTTTTATTGCAATGTCAAAAACTCTAACCTAACTCACGTTGACTGTCTTTAAGTGTTTCGAAGGTAAAAACTTATTAAACAATTAAAACTAAGCAGTATGTTATAAAACGCGTCCTTTCTAAAGCTCTATGAAAAAATTAAGAAATATTTAAAAAACATTTTATTGTTTTGCCGAAAAAAACCAAACATTTCAAGAGAATACTGACAGTCAAAGCAAGCAAGTATACAAAATCTAGAAAATGTAAAATACGGGGATTACCAACAATAAAATCTAAATTGAGTCCAAAATAGAGGCCCTCAAACAAAATGGCTTAAAAACTAGACACTATCAAAGCAAATATTAACCTAAACGTAAGTAAAACCTTAAATTAACCTTCCAAATTAACTTTTACCTACAAAATACGAATAAAATAGTACAAAACCTAGGAGAATAATTTACGTATTTACGTTTTTACAATAATACTTTTTTTTTAATTTGACGGTTGTTTGACTTTGATAAACTGTTTATCAAAGTCAAAAAAAAATGAAAGGCAAATTTATAACCTACTAAGAAAATCAATTTTTGCAGAAACCAATATACGAAGGTGGTCCCAGAAGTACCTGGCGTGATCTAGAGATGTCGGTAGTAGTTTGAAAAATATCAGAATATTAGAAAGTATACAATCTATAAAGCATATGTTTCAAGTTTGAAGACGCCACGTTGTTTAGTATTTGTTTGGCAGCCATCAATATTGAACCTTTTCAGTAAATTTGTGAAAATGGAGAAAATTGGTCATCGTTACCAACCCCACCCAACCCAACCAATATAAAAGCTGAACTGGATTCTACTCTGGGTGAGTCTGCTCCTTCGTTAAGAACAGTAAAATATTGGGTAGCAGAGTTTAAACGAGGCCGTACGAGGTGCCAAGACGAGCATCGCAGTGGTCGACCAACTGAGCTGACGACTCCAGAAATTTTAAAGAAAATTCACAAAGTGGTACTGGATGATTGCCGACTGAAAGTTCGCGAGCTAGTGAACATAGTAGGCAGTTCAAAAAGTGCGGTACATCGCATATTAACTGAAAATTTTTATATGAGAAAGCTGTGTGCAAGATGGGTGCCGCGTTTGCTCACACTCGAACAAAAACAGTTTCGTGAAGATGTTTCAATTGAGTGTTTAGCGAAATTTAATAGCAACAAAGCAGAATTTTTGCGGCGGTTTTTTGGGATGCGCGAGGGATAATTTTCATTGACTATCTTAAAAAAGGTAAAACTATCAACGGCGAGTATTATGCGAACTTATTGCAACGTTTGAGCGAAGAAATCAAGCAAAAACGGCCGCATTTGGTTAAGAAGAAAGTGTTGTTTCATCAAGGCAATGCACCAGCTCACAAATCCGTTATTGCAATGGCCAAAATTAACGAATTAAAGTATGAATTGCTACCTACCTCATGCACCCTTTTCGCCAAATTTAGCCCCCTCAGATTATTTTCTGTTTCTAAACTTAAAAAACTGGCTCAGTGGTCAAAGATTTGACCACTGCAGTTAATGGCTATTTTGAGGCGCAAGACAGTTCTTATTATATAAAAGGTATCTAACTTATAAAACATCGCTGGAAAAAGTGTATAGAGCTGAAAGGAGATTATGTTGAAAAATAAATAATTTTTTTCCAAAATTTTCGTGTTTTCTTTCTTGGGTCGGATACTTCTGGGACCACCCTAGTAAAAACCCAAACCAAATATAGAGTTTAAAAATCCCAGGGTTAAATAAGATGTGATATGGAAAACATTCAAAATTTGAATAATTTCAACAAAATGGAAATTGGAAATATTTAAGGCAATAAATAATGCGTATGTTACTGGACAAAAACTAAAAAGGTATCATATAGAAGACAATGAAAAATGTATGTGATAAACCGGCTGATAAATTATTGCACAGTAAAAAACTAAAACTTAAATTAAAGATAAATTTAATATTAATATACAAAATATATGATTTATTGGAGCTTAGAATCAAAACAAAAAAAAATTAAACTTTAACATGGTGTATGTTTAATATGATTTTTTTTTATTTGGAAAACAAGCGTCAATCGTTGGAGACAATTATTAATATATTAAGAAAAAGGAAAAATTTAAAATTGGGTCCTTAACAGGAAACAAATACAAATGTTTGTTTTGTTTTTAAATAGAATGCTTCATACGAATAGAAAGAATAACAATAAATATGGTTTTATAATAATAATTACCCTTAGATATAGTTAAAATTTAATATAAAAAGAAACTTTAGATATAAATAAGAGTTAGCACATAGGTAGGTAGTTTAGTAATATTTAAATTACAATAATTTTTAGAAATCACTTACCTGCAAGATGGTGGCTTTAACTGAAAGACCTATTGCAACGAGATGTTATCAAGGCTAAATCCAATATCACAGTGAATTCTCAATTCCATCGCAGAATAAGATAAATAAAATGACAACAGAGAACAGATTTGAGATATCGTCTTAAAGAGAGAAGAAAACCATCCTAAACCTTTTATGATGAGTAAAAGTGTCGCCGAATTGCGAATTTAATTCGATAGAAAAAGTAGACTGTATTTATGCACTTATTATGAAGTGCACTTACATGTGGTTCCTTAATTCCATCCAGCAATAATCCCTGTCGCTGATATTGTGCATTAACTGTATTGATTGTAAATTGCAACTGTAATGTATAGGGTAAAAAAACTCGAAATTCGACAGCGCGATTTATTTCAGCAGGGCGTACTAACTCTGCACCAATAAGGGCATGTATTTTGAAGGGATGAAAGGATTACTGTCCGCTAGGGGCAAATTGCGAATATATTTCCAATCTTTAAAATTGATGACAACTTTAGGCTGTTTGAAACATAGTTCAGAGAGTATAATTGCATCAAAATTAAAAGTTGAGGCTTAAGGATGCAAGAAACAATACCTCGACTATAGAAGTTTCCATTCCGTTTAAGCCTTTAATGGGAATTGAGCAAGGTCAGCCAAGGCGCTTGACACAGTCTTCAGTGATGAAATTTGCCGTACTCCTAGAGTCGAGAAAAATTTGAATTTTTACAAAGTAAAAAGCACTCAACTTCCCCAGTAGAGAGCATAACTCTATCTTATGGTATGGCCATAGTGCAACCACGAAATTGGTGTGCAAACCGAACGGCTGAACAGGATTACTTACAGCTTGAAAATTTGACGCAGTGTGTGATACTGCCGATGAGGTTTGTAAAACCGGCTGTAAATATTGCGTTAAATAGTTACTGGCTAGTTTCAGAGCAGTAGATTAATATGTTGTTTTCTCTAGGTGTAGCTGGATGAACCGTGTGATACCAAGAGAGGCTTAACCTTCATGTATCTGAGGTGCTGTCGATGAAGCGTGTGATTGTAGATGTACCCGAGCAAGATCCGGAGAAGCCAAAAGAGTGGTTGGAGAACCGTGAAACTCTGATTGGATGTCTGAGACTGAAGAGTTAAAATGTAAAAACGTGTGGTGTGCCGATTGGTCGGTCCGACATCTCACTGGTGTACCAAAATTAGAAATATCCCGAGATAACCTTAAACAATTATTGCACAAATTTAATTGCTTAATAAACGCGTAAATATAATATAATAACCGTAAATATATACAATAACCGTAATAATCATCGTAAATTACACAGACTTTAAAGCAGCACGGTGATTTTCTAAAAACGTCGTTAACTTGCGATAAGTTGTCAATTCTGTTCTGCCTGAAGTTCATAATCAATTCTAGTTTTGTTATTTAACTTTAAAAGTAGGATATTAAATAAAATAAAACTCCATTGTTCAACCTGCAACCCCATTACCCTTAATCCAGTAGTATTTTCAGACAAAATGTTTAAAAGTTCTGTCAAGGCGAATTTTTGCAAAGGCGCTGCAAAATAAATTTGACGAAAATAATAAGTAGCTAAAATTCGTACATTTTGATAACGCTATACAAGCAGAGAAAAAGAAACCACCTGGTGGTTTGTTTTTCTCTGATACAAGCTTATCAAATGCTGTTGAATAATTAGCACTTGGGTAAATTTAATTTAGGCAGGTTTCCCGTCATTTGTTTATAGGGTGCATCTACTTCTGTAGCACCTACACTGTTAGCAGGGGCAGAAACCGAGTTATCATAATAAATGGCCTTTGCTCCATAAAAAGCTTTGTCAGCTTGTATTTTTAAAACGTCATAAAATTTAAAATCATCATCTGACGCAATTAAGGTCAGAAGACTGTTATGAACTGTTTAAAAGTCGAAATAAATTTTATTTAAGCTTTCTGCTTTAGCCAAGAATGGCCCCTCTACAGTAGGGTCTACTGCTATCGAAAAACCGCTTTCATAGGTTTCCTTAAGTCTATTTTAAGCTATAGTACGCTTTGATTTGTAACTTGTTATTTTCTCTGCAGTTTTAGCTATGATGATAGCTGTATGAAACTTTTGAAATCACTTGGTACAATACACAAAAACGGCCTATTACAAAATATAATCAGTCAAAGAAAATCCCATTTAAGTTAACAAAAGAATGATGCAAAATTAAAATTAATTTAGTTTGAAAAAACTAGATGATGGTAAATTAATTCGATAAGAATTGTAAAATATTCAAACTCGTAAAAGTTGTTAATTTAAAAATTAACAACTCTTAATTTATTATTTTAGAAAACGACTGGAATCAAACGATGAACGTAAAAAAATGGAAAGGCACTTACATGTGTTTCCTCAATTCCATCCAGCAGGGATCTCTGTCGCTGATATTGTCCATTTAGCACAACCATCTTAAATAGTATAGTCTTACACAGTACTTTATTGTAAGAATTATAATTTGCAAGTTTAATGTGTAAGTTAAGCGCGATTTTATATACATATGTGTTCAAGCAGCCATTGCTTTTGGTACTGACGTTGTTATGCCTTACAGAATGCGCTGAGCGTTTAAATATAAATATAATAGACTTGTTCGCAAAATCGTATTTATGCCATTAAATTTATAACACAAAATGTATTAACTAAATATTAAAGAAAATTATTATTTCCAAACAAATAGAAAATTGCAAGCTGCACTATGGTCACATTTAAAGCTGTAAAGATCTTTAAGAACTTAATGCTTTTTCTATTATGATGAATTAAAAAAAGCTTACTACTAAGCCAAATAGAAACCTTTGAAATTAAACGAGATTTTATTTGTAAATGAAGGGCCATTAACGACATAATACAGCCGATATTTTCCGTCGTCCCAAGCCCGTCGCCGCCATCATCCAGAGTGAGCGAAACTTCTTCTTTCTCCGGAGTTTTCTAATTGTTTCCTTATTTTGGTGACACGCTTGTTAACGCCTGGCGGAGTTTCAATGAAACTTCTGCCGGCCCGCTGGAAACTAACTTGAAAAGTCGTGTTTTCATTTATCACCGCGGAAAGTTTTCATTGCTGTCGGTGGTAATAGCATTTTTAGGAACTAGCCGTCGTCCCGAGTTGTATTAAAGTTGTAAGAGTTAAAGGAAAAAGAAGAAGTATTGCGCCTTTTTGAGTTATACGTTTTTAGATTGAGTTCTGCAGTGACTTCTTCCGCGCTGGCAGAAATGCTTTATTACGCTGTTACGGAAAGCTACGATTTTTTTTCTTTATTTAACCCTTAAGCATTTATTTTCTTGAATACAGCATAAAGTACGTATGCATCTTAAATTACAAAAAAAAGAAGTAAAGAAATTGGAAGTCATCAGAACTCTTATGATAGAGTATGCAGAAGATGAAATCAATTTATGATAAAAACTGTAAAAAAAGTTGAGGATAAAGAAAGAAAAACGGAGAGACATTCATTATGCCCAAGATTAAAAATTTGTAAAGAACTCATATACAGGGTGTCAATTCAAAAAAGTAGTCTATTTTTCTTCAATGAGACCTCTAAATAAAAAAAATTAAAAAATTGGAGGGACAGATTGGAAGCCAATGGTCTCAGATTATGTTTTTTTTTCATTTAAAAAAGTTCTTATCCTTATTTTCTCGAGACGGGTTAGATTTTTATAAAATCGCTAGAACACGTCAATTTTATTATCAAGAGTGAACAATTTTTATGGAGAAATCACTTTGGCTCTTTCAACCCCTTAAATGGCAATAGGGGTTGAGTAATTTTATTGTGTGATCTCATTTGAAAGAACTTTTTATTCTTTACCTTTTGGCACCTTATTTTTTAAATTTGAGTGCTGCATTGCCAAGTTAAGATTATTTAAACCTTGTAAATTACTTATTATTAGACAATATGTCTGTAAGTGTTTTAATTACCTTAAAGCTAAAATTATTTTTCCAAACATGTCTTTTTAGGTTAATATTATTTTTATTACACTTTTGCATACTCGTTACAATTGTAATAATAAAATTTAAATTTTTCCCGAACACTATGAAATACCACTTCTGGAAGAGCCCTAAATGCCCCTGTAATTTTTTTTTTTAAATTGTCAATATTATCAGGCTGAGTTCTATAAGTCTGGTGATTCAGCAGGCCATTCTATCTGTCCTCTTCTACCAATCGATTTGTTAGAGACTATTATTTAACTATTCTCACACTAGCCAAAAATAATGCGGCGGAGTTCCATCTTGCTGAAAGTGTAGTTCGTTTTTTATATACCAACCTGATTTTCCAGTACAGTTATTAAAGGATTAATTAAATCCTTAAGTGGGTGTAAGTAGAGCTCTCCAGTTAAGTTTTCTTCAATAAACAACGGAATTATAACAGCATTTTTGAGAATACCGGTCGAAACATAATTTTTTTGTGGTCACTATGTAGCACCCTCTCTAAAAATGTAGAGATTGTTGCAGTATCCACAATTTTGTTTATTGACATGGCTGGTTAAGAAAAAGATTCATCACTGAAGCAAATGTTGGTTACCAAAATTTCACAAGTGTTTATTAACTTGGACATGGTTTTGCAAAATTCTGTTCTCTTATCAAAATCGTCCTCATAAAGTTCCTGTATAATTTGCATCTTGTACGGACGATAATTGAATTATATAACTTTAATGCTTTTTGTACAGTTTCATGTGATATTTCAGTTAGAAGTGCTACTGTACGGAGAGAATTGGTGAGTTTTGCAACAATGTTCCCAAAATCTCTGCTTGAGCATTTTTGTTTAAAACACGCCGATTTGCCCTTTTTTTCCCACTGAACATGTTTCAGTAAATTTTGCTACCAAGTCCAGAAAGTATCTATGACTGACATTAAAATTTGAATTTCCATTATTAAAATATTCTGTCGTATCTTCCGTGCTCGCTATAAATAAACATCATTGCCATTCCTTGCCTAAGCGTGTATATCTTCATAATTACTAACAATAACACACAAATTATCGTAATAAATTTTTACTGATTTAAATGTCATTGACGGATAGGAAAGGAAAACAGTTTTGGTGATAAGTGCACCTGTTCTCTTTAGGGTCATGTCAAAAAATATTGAGTCGATAGGTTGTTTCAGTGATGTATTGACCTATTAGAATAATTTACTAACCTAAAACAACATGTTCCAATACAAATCCTAGCTTTATCGTAATTAAGACACTTACAGGAATAATGTCTAATTATAATTAATTTACAATATTTAAATAACTCTAACTTGGCAACGCAGGCACTTAAATTTAAAAAATAGAATGCCCAAATGTTGAGAATAAAAAGTTCTTTTAAATGAGGTATTACACAGCCCCTATTGCTATTTAATTGCAATCGGCAACACTGCGAAGTAGAGACCTGCTGATTTTTTTTGTTACGGGTTAAATTACTAGAAGTGTTGTTGCTATTGAAGAAACTTTTTAATGGTGGTTCCCTGACAGTTTCCCGAGAATGGCTTAATCAATTGAATGGCCCGCACGGTCGCCAGACTTAACACCACTAGATTTTTTCCTTTGGAGGTATTTAAAAAGCAAAGTTTATAAAACCCCACCTAAAAATAATAATGATCGAGTTACTCGGGAATGTAGAGATATAAACAGACAAACAATTACCAATGTTCGTGAGGAAATTCAAAACAAACTTTAAAGTACAGTAAATCTGTCGAAAAAAAAGGCCGGTTTGACGAAAAAGTACCTACACACTTTTTTTTGTGGAGTATTCAAAAAGCTTAACTTGATATTTGTGACTTCGACGCGTACCGGGTTTTTGGAAAAATACAAAAGTTTTTGGATTTCATTTATCTCGAGAATGGTAGATTTTTTAAAAAATTTGTAAAGACAAAAAATGTCGGGGACATCATTTTCTACAACTCTTCTGATTGAGTTCACTTACTGCGATAAGAATTACAAAAAATAGACGGCGCCAAATTACCCAAAAAAGCGGTTTTTCATTTTTTGGGGTAGAAAAGAATTATTTATCGCAGCATTATCAATGAAAGAGTTGTTCGTCTCAAAAAAACCTACAAAATTCATCTAAAAAATTCTCTTGGCCGATAAACCGTTCCTTAGTTATAGCGTGTCAATTACGCAGTTACTTCTTAATTACGCTGCAATTCTGCTCAATAATTGTAAGAATTATGTATACACGATAATTATCTTCTTTTTTTGTAATTTTTTTTTATTTTTACGAATATTGCAGTTTATGCGTTCATTTCCGACTAAGTTAATTTAATTTTATTAGGTTTTCAAACTTTGTTTACATTATTATTATATTGTGCACTCATATATGTACTACTATGTATTATTATCGCAAAAGGACGATTTACACGTCAACGTATTTAATGAATAAATAAATAAGTAAATAAACAATTGCACCTATCATAAATGTGTGAAATAATAAACAACATTTTTTCGTACTTTATTATAAAATGAAAAAATCTTATGTAACCTTATCAAAGTAAGCATAATAATTTTTATAAACAACTTTAATTACTAAACTTGAATTAATAAGTAATGATAGTTAATTTCACGCTTATCACATAATAGTGATAAGCGCAACAAGCTGACAGAACAAGGATTAGTGTAAGTACAAAACATTTTAAACGAAGATTATCATGAACGAAACAACTTTCATCGAATTCTCTCACAGTTTACCAACAAGGAATATTCTAACAAGATAATTTATATTTTTTTTTATTATAAATGTTATAGGACTACGCATGAAATTTTTTATATCTCTTTTGACCAATAA